>NC_045171.1:19039956-19047456 GCF_900700415.2 Clupea harengus | reverse complement strand
TGGGGCCTTTGGCTAATTAGAAAGTTAGTGGTCACTGCCAAACAATTTTGAAACACTGGCCCTCCCCTTCCAAAACACCAGAAAAAAAACTTCTGGATTTTCAGTCATCCCCCCCCCTGTCTCCTTCCCTCCATCCATCTATCCCTCCCTCCCCCTGACTCTGCCTTAATTGATTTGTTCCAAGAACTGCTGCACAGTTCTTTCTCTGTGGCTGCAATGCTAATTGGCATGGTAACCTAGCAGCAAGCTAAGAATGGAGTGGTACACACAGGCAAGAACTCTCAAGGCCTAGAGGGGCGGGGGGGGGGGGGGTAGCAGAGGGGCAGACAAGCACAGAGGAAAGGCATGAGAGGGGTAAAGGCAAAAGAGGGGATGAAAGATGTGTGGGGAGGGGTTGAGGGGGAGGCCCTGGAATGGAGAGGAGAGGAGAGGAGAGGAGAGGGGGAGAGGAGAGGAGAGGAGGGAGGAAGGAGAGGAGAGGAGAGGAGAGGGGAGGAAAGGAGAGGAGAGGAGAGGAGAGGAGAAGAGTGGAGAAAAGTCAGAGTTGTATATGCAAATGACACATGATTTTTTTTCACCAAATGAGAGTAATTTCATAGAAACATATGTGCAATCATGGGTTTGACAGATTGATGTGTAAAGTACATGGTTGTGTTGATTTTTTTTTATGGCAAGCCAACAGGGGAAAGCTAAGAAATCTTTGTTGCGTTTGGACCCTCGTCTTAAACCCTTTAGCACCACCAACAGGCCAAAGTTGGAATGATGTTTCTGCTCATAACTCCTCAGCAGTTGGAATCAGTTTTTTGTTCATTTAAGTGCCACTTGTCCCATGAAATACTGCAGGGCCATGACAGCCTATATCACATTCAGTTTATCTCTACCTTTGCCATGTTTTAAACCATGGGATTGTCTCTCTCAAACGCTATTGAGTGGATTCTTGACACACAGACACACACACACACTCTCTCTCTCTCTCTCTCTCTCTCTCTCTCTCTCTCTCTCGCACACACACACACACTGATAGGTGAAAATTCACCCTAGTTACCTCAGGACTCCGGAGCTGCATATAAGTATATTTATTAGACAAACAACAATTGCAATCGGGCTCACTCCCAGCACAAGGCTGAAAGTGAAGCCATCATAAACACATCGCACAAGGTTTATATAGACATAAGTTTTAGCGTTCAACAGTGATAACCACGTGGTGGATTTCTGACATCCGAGGCAAGGATGGAAGTTTTGCACAAGGTCGGAAGAAGCACAGTTCGACCCTTCTTATCACTTCTGGTCTAAACATGCTCTTGTACATATGCAGACTAAGTGGCACCTAATATTCTAAGTTACATACACGCAGAAACACAGAAAAGCCATGTTACTGCTTACATAAGTACATGATTCATATAAGGTAATTAATAATACAAGGCACTTGATTATTATATTCTTAAGTCATTAACAGTGTTTGGAAATGATCTCCATCACACACATTTTAGAGAGGTCCTGATGTATTTGTCCACTTCTTGTCTTTTTTGCACACCTTATGCTATCCATACTCTTCCTCTGTCCTTTACCTTCACCACACTATGCCCCTTTCTATTTGTATCTCTCTCTCTCTCTCTCTGCATCTTTCTCTGCATCTCTCTCTATATCTCTCTGTGTGTATCTCTCTCTCTTTGTATTTCTCTCTCTATCTCTCTCCCTGCATCTCTCTCTATACCTCTCTCTCTGTATCTCTCTCTGTATTCTGTATCTCTGTCTATGTATCTCTCTCTCAATTTAATTCAATCCAAATGAGTTTTATTGACATGACTGTTTCGAAGCAGTGTTGCCAAAGCAAAAACATTTTAAACAGAATAATACAATGTCTTGAATACAATATCTGCTTAAAATAATAATACAGATAATACTACTACTAATAAGAATACAATGTACTTGTGAATGTTCATTATGAATAATTGAGGTATCATTTGGTTGAATTGTTTAAAATACTGTATATATGTCTAATTGAGGTGTTCTTATTGCATTCAGTAAGGAACTCGTCCTCTACCACTCTCTCACTGCCTCCTGCCACTGTCCTCCTTAGAAAGCCAAGTTTGCCTGAGTATTTCTCTTTCTGTGGCCAGGATGTGTTCACTTAGCCTGTATGATGGTAATAATTTTCTTTGTTAGACACACACATACACAAACATACACACACACACACACACACACACACACACACACACACACCGCTCACTAATGCACACAGACACCCACATATAAAACTCCTCTCCAACCCAACACACACACGCACGCACGCACGCACGCACGCACGCACGCACGCACGCACGCACGCACGTACGCACACACACACACACACACACACACACACACACACACACACACACACACACTGAATCCGTGAAGGGCAAACATGCCTGTTTGTGCAATGCAGAGGTGTGGAAATAACTTGTGTTGATATTGCCCTCACATGAATGAGGCGTGACTTAAATTTGTGTGTTTGTTTAATTTAGTTTTAGACAATATTGAAAAAAAATCATTTTTGTGTTGTTTTGCCTATATCATGTCCATCGGCTTCAGATTATGCTTTTCGGTCAAATATTCAAAGGGATCTTTCTCTGAGTGTGTTTTCCTTTGTAAAAGGGCACTATGATGGGATTCATCAGGGTTAGAAAAAATCTCACTCCCGTGTAACAGAATGGGCTTACAGTTTTTCTCGATTGATTACATTCAAAAACTGGAACTTATGGCACAATGACCACAACCTGTAACTCATGTGCCAACTCCCTAAACCAATTCTGCTAAACTATAAGCACAATTATGTGCTTTAGACACAGATTTCAATTGTTAACCGCACTTTCTTCAACTCACAACACACAATTATCTGCTTTAGACACAAATTTCAATTGTTAACCACACTTTCTTCAAAACACTAAACACCATCCTCTCTACTTTGCACACTTCATCAATGCCAAAACCTCCTTGTGTTCAGACAGAACACACTGCTATTCAATTGGCAAAACTTCCATTTCCAAGGCTGTTGTGCAATTTGAAATCAAAGCTTTAGCAATATGATGGCCACAGGTTAGCTCCTGGTTTGGAGAACAATTGATGGCAACATTGAAGTGAGAGGTGATCAGAAAGGCAGAGGAGTGAGAGTAAGAGGAGGAGGAGGAGGAGGAGGAGGAAGAGGATGAAGAGAAAGAGCAAGAAGGAGAGCCATTATCTCTGATGGTTTGACCATGCAGGAGGCTGGCCAGAGGGTTCAACCAAATATAAGCCGATTCTCAGTTGCATCCATTCTCTGGACATTCAGAAGAGGGAATAGGTAAGAAACACTACTATGACAGGAAAACACTAGTTTGAATGCCTTATCAGGAGCATAGTATTCTTGTATTTTCCATTGTACTGTATCTGTAAAATTACGTAAACAAATACAAAGTGCAACCATTGATGACCAAGACTAATTCCTAAACATCAATACAGTGAGCCTAGCCACAGTGGACTGTGTTCTAAGGCGGAACACCTTGAGAATAAAGCAGGTGTACAGGGTGCCTTTTGTCAGAAACTCCGACAGTCAAACAGTTATGCTATGACTATGTGCAAGTAAGTCATATACATTTCCACAACTGATTGCGTCCTATCAGCACTGACACATTACTGTACTGTATTGCAATCCAATCCAATGTTACAGTTTTTCTCGATTGCTTACACACATGAAGCATGCCTCGTTTTCTCAAAACTCTAAACACAAATCCCTAAACCACTCACACAAAATGCAACAACATTCACAACACTGTGTAGGTCTATTTCTGATAGCACATTGTCAATATTGTCTTGAGCTAGAACAGGATGCAGTAGTTTTTTGTCCTTTTTTATTTTACATTTTTCTTTCTTTTTTTAGTTGACTGTACTGGCCTATATCCTATTGTTTGTTCTGTGCAAATCATTTACACATTCATTTGTGTTTGCTGTGATGTATAGGCTACAGCACTTTTGGAAAAAATAAAGAAATATTTTAGTTGTTACTGTATATTTGTGTGTTGTTTTATATTTGCGTAAAAACATTATACAGTTATATTTTACTAAAGGAGTAAGCGTATAGTAACATAATGTTCCTGATAAGGCCTTCATACTGGTGTTTTCCCATTTCATAGTAGTGTTTTCCATTGAGCACATCAGTGTTCAATCGATGCTTAGAATGTCTACTCATATAATGGGCTGTGTTTGTCATTAGAAAACAAAGTACCCTTTTGAGGTGACATAACACTGTTTTGAAAGCAAAGTTGCCTTTTGCAGGATGTATAAAGGGTTTTGCATTTTGTGTGAGTGGTTTTGGGATTTGTGTTTAGAGTTTTGAGGAAACGAGGCATGCTTTCAAAAAATGTGTGTTAGCAATCGAGAAAAACTGTAATGAAAGTATTTAATACGTTCAGCCACAGTCTAATTGGAGGGTTACATTTATGTAATGATTTTCTTATTGCATAATTTGTTTTTCGGGCCTTTCTTTGCTAGATCAAAATAACCTGTTGATGAGAGAAACTGGCAGGCCCAAGTAATTACAGTGCATGAAATGCCCTGCATTGTTATTCCTAGGTGGCTTCTTATTACAGTGCATGAAATGCCCGGTATTGTTATTCCTAGGTGGCTTCTTATTACAGTGCATGAAATGCCCTGCATTGTTATTCCTAGGTGGCTTCTTATTACAGTGCATGAAATGCCCGGTATTGTTATTCCTAGGCTTCCTATACTTCCTCTTCTTCTTCTTTGTACCAAACTTCTGCGCTTAATTCAGGTCGAACTGCTTAACGTAGAAACTTCGTTCAAACTTTGGCGCATATGTCTTGTAAAGGACACTTATGCTATGTATTTTCATTTTTTCTGAACTTTATACTTTTGAAGATATTAAAGAAAAACTAATACAAATGTTCCCATTGACTTACATTGGGCCATTGTGACATCATAATAGGGTCATTAAACTGGCTTGCACCTGTGCTTGACTGACAACTGCACCAATTCCAAGGCTCCTATTCTCTCTGTCCCTCTCCATTCAACTGTATAACTAGGAATATAAAGAGGCACTTTCCATACTTTACCTTTTTCCTCTCTATCTTTCTCTCTATCCCTCTCACTTTCTCTCTACTCTCTACTCTACTACTCTACTTTCTCTTACACTCCATCTCTCTGCTTCACTCCATTTTCTCTCCTTCTTTCAATATTTTCCCTCGTCACTCTCTTTTTATCCCATTATCCATAGACAATTCACCGTTCTTTTCCTTTCTTCTTTCAATTACTCTGTCCATCAATTCCTACTCTTTTTTCAACTTTTTTGTCAGCCTTCTTTGACTTTACCGCCCTCTATCCTCCCTTCCATTTTCTTTACTTCCTCCATGCCATGTCTATATCTTCTAATTTATCTATCAATCATTCTAACATCTCCTTCCTCCAGTCCATTCTATTTCCTATTTTCACTCATTCCCTCTCTCTGTAGATCCTCCATCCACTTGTTTTTTTCTATCCCTCTCCAACTCCTCTTTCTCACACTCCATCTCTCTGCTTCACTCCATTTTCTCTCCTTCTTTCAGTATTTTCCCTCTTCACTCTCTCTTTACTGTCTTTATCCATGGCCGTTCTTATTCACTCATCTTTCCTTTCTTCTTTCAGTCTTGTTTACTCTTCTTTCCTTTCTTCTTCCTTTCTTAACTTTTGCATTTCATGCACTGGTATTTCCTTCAGGAAATGCATATTCTAGTTCTAATTTGTCACCTTAGATTTTCCATGTTTATTGGCAGGTTCCAGGTTTTGCAATATTTTTCCAGAATTAAAAGACTTTCATGTCCCTTTCACTTGGGGACAATAATAACAAATCATCTGCATTTAGAAGGCATTTCATCTCCCTCCCCTTTAGTGTGAGTCCTGAAAATGTAAAAATTAAATGGATGCTTATATTCAAGTTAAACAGCATTGGGCTGAGATTACATCTTTGTCAAACTCCTTCGGTCTGTCTAAAGTAGCATGTTCTGTTGTAGCTGTTTTTCTTAATTTTTACAGAGCACCTATTGTTTTTCATTTATAAACACCTATTGTTGATATACAGGTCTATGATGATGTTGTAAGTTTCCATCCTATTCCATTTTGAATGAGTTTTTCAATGGCGCCCTCCCTTTCTCTCTCGGTGGTCCCCTTACCCATTCCCTTTTTCTGCTTTTGAACATATCTGGCAAGAGGTCCATGAAAACTGGGGAACGTTTGGTGTGAAACAGGGTGTTGACCTAGGCCCTTGGATGAAGGTTTATCACAGTTATGTTTATAAACACAACAACTGCTGTAAGCACAAAGTAAAAGTGTATGCAGGTGTAAACACCCCTCCACCCCCCACCCCCCCCCCCCCCCCCCGTTTCATTATGTATTTCTTCTTCGTGTGTAGTAGTGTACAGTTCCTCGTCTTGACTTATATCACAGTCTCACAAGACCTAATAGATTGCTTGGAAGATTTGGAAGATATACACCGGCTTTGAAAAGTCCCACGGTCATTCTCATCTTGTCAAAAGTGAAATAATTCCTGTGATTGACAAGAGGTGGTGCTGTGAGTCCTTCAACAGTCACTGTTTCCTTATTCAGTGCTGACTATACTGTTCAATATTTCCAATAATCTGTAAAAATTCTATCAAATTAAAAACTAATCTTGTGTTTTATACAGTTCATCAAAACACATGTATAATTGTATACAGTACATGCTGATATATTTACATATGTGATATTTAACAAAGATGTGTGTTAAAGGATAGACAATGTGAAGCCTAAATTCACATAGATAATCAAAGTCAAAGTCAGTTTTAATATGAAGACTGACAAGACATCTCTAAACATTTATCCATGAAGAGCTTTCAGACCACATCCCGGTTAAATCTGGAGCTTGACGACCCTTTCAGGTTATCGTGTTTTTTCTGACCACCAGGGAGAGCAGGTTTATGTTGGTCAGTGAGGCGATACTTCAAAGGTGCAGTGTGTAAGATTTAGTGGCATCTAGTGGTGAGATTGCAGATTGCAACCAACTGAATACCCCTCCCTCACCCCTTTCTGAACAGTGGCTGTCAACTACTCATGAATATTCGCTCACCGTTTGATGCTGTGAACAAATTACACATAACAATGCCATCTATGTATATCACATGGTAAAAATCGAGCTCCTTGATTGGCCGAAGAGTTTGTTTACGTTTCAGGAAATCAAAGTGTGGTACAATGAGAAATGTATCGATAACCTTCCCAGCGCTCACACCATCCCACCAGTTTTTCAATGTGCCTCAGCCACCTCTTACACGCTTACTGCTTGTTCGTTGTGAGCCATAGCTTATTCTGGTTGCATATCCATCACAGGTATGGAGCAGAATCCTCCTAATGAAGATGCCACTGAAAGAGCTGACCTCTTTGGACTGAAAGACAGGGCAGCTATAGCTTTCACAACTGATGTCTCTGAATAGTGTGGATGACCCCTATACATTT
>NC_045171.1:18994956-19032456 GCF_900700415.2 Clupea harengus | reverse complement strand
CTAACTGACCCCCCAGCCATGTCTGATTCTGACCCCCCCTCCGCCTTTGATGTCTGTGCACAGTGTCCCACCAACTGCACTGCTAGCTGCAATGCCACCCCAGTCCAGATGAGGGCACTGGCAAGTCGAGCTCCCTGCACCGTCCGCAGGTGTCGGGACTCCTCGGCCCAGCGGCTCACCAGCAGCGCCTCCAGACTCACGCAGCTCAGCAGCAGCAGGCTGCTGAGGTGATGGGCCTCCAGCAGGCCGCTCTTAAGCCAGGGTGTCGCCTCCACACCACTCAGGGAGAGCCACACCTTTCCCAGCCCAAGCCCCGACTCTAGGTCCAGGCCCCAGCGCAGCAGCAGCAGTCCATCAGCCCAGGCCAGCTGGCCCAGCAGCACGGTGGAGGCCTTGCGAGAGAGGCACGGTGAGGTGAGCACCAGGAGGGTGTGCAGGCTGGCCAGCGCGCCCGCAGCCAGCAGCAGCTCGTTGCCCAGCGGCAGCAGCAGTGTCTGGATGTACTTCAGGAGGAGGAACCTGCGCAGGGTGCACCGGGGGGCCTTTGAACCCACCGCAGCCGAGAGCTCACTGAGGGGGAGAAGAGTCCAGGCATTAGTCCTCTGACCAGAACAGATTTTCATCCCTGATCCATCATGTCACAAAATGTATTTTACACTCACATAAA
Source organism: Clupea harengus (assembly GCF_900700415.2). Classification (NCBI taxonomy): domain Eukaryota; kingdom Metazoa; phylum Chordata; class Actinopteri; order Clupeiformes; family Clupeidae; genus Clupea; species Clupea harengus. Next base: position 19,031,789 of record NC_045171.1, on the reverse strand, counting down.
CTTTGGCACCCAGCCAAAAACTTTCTTTCCTGATCCAACTGTGGCACCCAACCAAAACCAAAACCAGACAGGTTATTTCTGCAGTGGCAAGTTCTAAATTTGCATTACAGTTTATACAGTTAAAACTTATGGTTTGTTTGAAAAGGACTTTTTCATGTCTTAGTTGGATGACAAGACCTCAGTCTGTTACACTCTTCCCTGTCAAAACCATGCACTTTGAACACTTTTTAAAAACCTTACAACAGAGTGTCCCTACAGTCATGCAAAACCCTCTGTTTGACTTCTTTCCCCATACACAAGCCCAGCAAGACAAACGTTCTGTGTGGTCAGCTAGCAGAAACATAAACACCAGTATTTATCTCAGTCTGGCATGTGGTAGTGCTACTTACAGCTGTGCACTGGTTCCTGTCTTTGTAGCATTGAAAGGCTTCATGTGCGGTAGAGTTCGACTCATTTTTCTTCTTGATCTTTGAGTTTTCCGTGTGTGTGAGTGGCTGTGTGTTCGTATTCCGGAGTGTGCGCGTGTTATGTTCTCACTCAGCCTCAGCTCAGTGTGAGATGTGGGTCACCTCAGTGGAGACAGAGGAAAAAGTGAGAGAGCGAGGCAGAGACAGCGTGTGTGTGTGGGTGAGTGTGTGTGTGTGTGTGTGTGTTTATAGCTGCTGAGTGAGCACAGGCTGGGACGCTTGTGGTGTAGAAGCTCCCGGTCGAGATTCCTGACTCATCATGGCTCCCGGAAGTGATTGGGAAAATCCAACCTCCTGTCTGGTGACATCACCCCATAGTGCTCACACAATACAGTCTCCGTGTAGTTTTCCACGGACAGTACTGTGTGTGTTACTTTCTCTATTTTTTCATGAGTGTGTGTGTGTGTGTTTGTGTGTATATGTTTGTGTCTGTGTCTGTGTGTACATGTGTATGTTGTGTGTGTGTGTGTGTATATATATAGATAGATAGATAGATACATTGTTGTCTGTTATGAACAGTTTTAAGGTTACAGATAAGTCTAGTCTAATCTAGTCTAGTTACAAAATAAAGATCTGACAATGTATGTGCGTTTAACTGGAACAGGGTGCTAAACTCAGCGAAAAGAAGAAGGATGTTTTGTTTGTGAAACTCATGTCTGATGATAAGCCATCAAGGCTTCTGATCTTGTTGTTGGTTAAGATTATTATAAACATCATTCTTTTACACGACCTACCTATCACTAGGCTTCACACACCAACTTACTTTCAGTACAGGCCTATGCATATTTTCAGTAAATAAACTAAATTTTCTGGATGTTGAGGAATATACTGTATTGTGAGGACCGTATGTACTTTATCTAAATATATTAGGTTTGGTACATTGTAATGTATGCCTGTATACAATGATGCAGTTCAAATTCTCTGTATTTTATCTAACTCATAACAATCAAAAAGCCAAAAAAGGTAACATTGCATATGTGTTAAGGTTAAAGAACTAAGAACGACATCATTCTGAGGCATCTGGGATGGGAGCTTTTCATTTCACAACACTGTTTAATGACCCCACTTTTATCACACATGGTAGTGGAGATGCCAATCTGTTTACTGTTTCACTTGAATTTGTTGTGATGGTGCGACTGTGAATATTAACACTATGTTGCTTACACATAGACTTTGTACTATAGTATACAGCTTCCCTCAATCAGAATAGTCACAATCCACACCCCCCTGAGATTTAGTGCGAGGGCCTGTTGTGTGATGGCATTGTTATCTCTGTCATCACCTTGTCACCAGGCACCAGACCAGTTTCCCAAAAGCAATTGGGGCAAGGCAGGAGAGTTAAGGAGATCTAATACCCAAATATGGAGCTTTTATTGGTAAAACCAGATGTTTAAGGAACCAAAACCCTCAAATAAATGCACTGCCTTGTAAGGTGAGAAAATATGCTTATCTTATCTTAAAAGTGTTTTTTTTTTTTTCATGATGGTTCAGTTTCACACATATTTCCACGTATTTATTATTCCACATCCAAATCATTTGTAAATACCCACAGGACAGACAAGCAAGGCTCTCATCTCCATGTTGCATGACCTTTGTCATGGCCTGTGTGGGTGGCAAAATATTTGCCTTTGAGCAGCTGGATTGAAGATACATTTCAGATGTCAGGATGATGACACATTTTTGTATTTATTTGTGGATCTTCTTTTGAGAGGGCTTAAAGAAACTACAGACCTTGTTAAACCTTTGACCCCTTTAAACCCTTTAAGTTTCAGGGTCAGTGTCACTGCATGTATGCACATAAAGTTCAAAGTAGTTCAACATAAACTGATGAACTGAATGAAGCCCTCAGGATAAACGGCCCAGATAAACGGTTCTGAGGTTATCCTCCACTAGAACATCTACACCAACTGCCGATTCAGTAGGTTCGGTCTTACCAGAATTTCCTGCCTTGAAATCAATAATATTGTATGTACCATGTCCACCTGGGCGCCAAAACAAACAGGGTTTGGTGTGACACTGAGGCAGGGCGGGGCTGCCGTGATACTTCCCTGTAATCTTGTGTCATGCTGAAACTGTTACTCACTGTGAGTTCAATTCAGCACATGAGAGCAAGATGTGTTGTCCTTCCTCCTACCACCATGGACCACAGCTATTCCATTAAATCATGACACATCTGTCAGTGCCTGGTCTTGCAGCTTTGCCTTCTGATAACAAACCATGGCTGCTGCAGCGAGTCTTCATTGTAGATAATATTCTTTCTTTCAACTGGCTGTCCAAGCAGAACAAACAAGCCTGGCCCTGTTGAACACATGGGCATTAAACTTCAAACTCAGAAACCTGAGGTCTCTACACCACTCCTCAGCAATTGAGAAGCATTCTTCAAAGACCTTCACTCTATGTTTGCTATATTGACAAATGGGGTCTCTTAGCTCGAGAGAAAGCATGTTGGAGAGAAAATCAACGCAAGGTTTTTTAATGATGTAGATGGATGATGAGGTTCATGGTGTCTTGTCCTTCCTTCCGAATGGTGGATTAGAAACCTAGAACAACTTCAAAACAAATTCAAGCTGCCCTGCAGACACAGGGTACAACAGTGTCAGCTCGCACTATCCGTCGCCATTTGAATGAAATGGGATGCTATGGTAGGAGACCCAGAGGTCCCCACTGCTGACATAAGACACAGAGACATGAAAAAAAGCCAGACTGGAGTTTGCCAAAACTTTCCTGGGGAAGCCAAAATCATTCTGGGGGAACGTCCTGTGGACAGATGAGACAAAAGTAGAACTTTTTGGTAAAGCAGTTTACAGAAAACAAAATGAGGCCTTCAAAGAAAAGAACACGGTCCCTACAGTCAAACATGGTGGAGGTGGACCGATGTTTTGCTGCTTCTGGAACCCGATGCCTTGACTGTGTGCATGGCATCAGGAAATCTGAGGACTACCAAAGCATTTTTGGGCGCAATGTAGGACCCAGTGTCAGAAAGCTGGGTCTCCGTCAGAGGACATGGGTCCCCAGAAATGGTTTAGGCAAAGCACTGGAGAGTTCTGAAGTGGCCAAGATGAGTCCAGATCTTAATCCCATGACCTGTGGCATAATCCCAAAACAGCAGTTGGGAGAAGGCACCCTTCAAATGTGAGAGACCTGGAGCAGTTGGCAAAAGAAAAGTGGTCCAAAATTCCAGTAGAGAGTTGTAAGACACTCGATTGATTTCAATTATGAAGGGTGTGAAGGGTTATCAAGGGTGTGCTACCAAATATTAAGTTGAGGGTGCCAATAGTTTTGTCCAGTCCATTTTTGGAGTTTTGTGTAGAATCAAGTCAGATTTGGCATTTTTTCTCAGATTTATTGTGTTGTTCCAATGCAAACAGTGAATACCAAAGCATTTGTCATTGCAACCATTTTCTGGGAGAAGTGGTGATTTATCTGACAGAAGTGCAGGGGTGCCAATATTTTTGTTCATGACTGTATAGTGTCAAGAGGCTAGAGTCGTGATTGAACCCAGGCCGCTGGATTTCTGGTCCAGTGAGGAACTCACTGAACAAGTAGGATGACCCAATTGCAAGACGTTCCAAAATAACAGAAATAGGAATAATCCAAAACTCAGAAGATTGGCAAAAAAACAAGTCAGGAAAAGCTCAGAAGTTCCAAATGAGAAAACGGAGGGCAAAAACAGAGAAGTTAACTCTAATAAAACAAGAGGCTTGAAATTCACAAAAACGTACAAAAACACACAAGGCCGGTGACTGGCTACTAGAAGACTGGAGACTAGGGAACTTGGACACTCAAGATTAGAAAACTATAAACCAGAAAACAGTACGACAAAGACACAACAAAGAACAGAACAAAAGGCCAGGAATAAATAATCTAGTTAATTGGTCATGTGAAAACAATGAAGGTAAAACAGAGACAAGAAGTCAACAGAACCACATGTACAACCACAACAGGGATAGAGTCTCTTGCTTGACGGCCTCTAGAGGCCAGGAGGTCCCAAATCATGACATATAGGCTACACTCTGCAACTCTGGCCTCCTCTTTCCTAAACTGGGATTGGTTATTAAGTGCTATGTTCCCAGGTCTATCATAAAGCTTCTTCAAGATCACTGTTCTCATTCAGTCATTTTTTTGTGTGATTCTTTAAGCAAACTATTGATCTTACTAAGTTTTATTTATAAGTGTGATTGCTTGTTAAAACAAGCCATTAATAAAGTCTTTATATTTCACCCAATGTCAGTGTTACATGTACAAATCTGATGGTTACCTATTAAGACCAAAGATTAATCTTTATTAGAAAACCAGCCACTAATAATAATCTGTATTTCACCTGATGTCAGCGTTACGTGTACATATCTGGTCTGCTACTGTTGAGCAATCACACTTAGCATTTTCTTGTGGAAATGCATCTCTAGTTTATCTTAATGTTTGTTTTCCAAGTAACTTTCTCTGCTTGTAATTATGTTTATCATTCAATGTTCAGGAATTACATTTGTAATGGAACTGAGCATGTAAAGTCAACTGCTTAACTGTTTCATCTGACAGTATTTATTAATTGTTCACAGTTTGCCAAGCAGGCCTTGCTATGTTTATTTGGATCCCATGTCTTCGGTCAGTGTATCTCTGAGTAGAGTTTTTCTTTGTGTACGCAGTGCATGTGCGAGAAGGGGGGAAAACAGATTAACCTTTGGACTTCCGGGTAAATTCACTTCAACATTTAAGTCTGTGTGATGCCCTCTAAATGAGGAGAGATCCACAGAGAGATGGTGTGAGTGAGTGTGTTTATATAGTCAAATGCTGCTCAAGGTGTATTTACCCCTTTGACTGACAGTATGCAATATAAATATTTAAACATTTGACATGAGTTGGACTAATTTACAGCACGTATAATCTTTCAGAAATCCATAAATAACAAAGAGAAAATGCTAATGCATGTTGCAATTTTCTCTTATTGCTGCAAAATTTCCAAAATTTTTGAGAATTTTTGCAGCAAATCCAGTGACTTTTGGCCACAACAATCACAACAACAACCCCTCGCAAGATCCTGGAGAGACTGGTTATGGGTTGTTGATATGGATTGTTTTTATGTTTGAAATGCCTTTATTTTCAGGACTCAATCATTTTAAAATACACCAACGCATATTGGCATACCTATTGACCTATTTACCATATTGGCCTTCATAAGAGTGTCATTCTTGAATGAAATGCAATGAAATTCATGAGGTTAAAACAATTAAAAGTGTATGAATAATGGAGAAAATGCCCATGCTTTGTCAGCTGTGTTTTCACTTCATGTGAACTAGTTTGTCACCACACACAAGAACACAACAGGAAGTCAGCTGTGGTTTTCGTAGAAGTACGCTGACCTTTGAGAGGCCTAGAAAGGCAGAGCAATGCAACACCGACACATTTTGAAATAGCTGTGTGTGCCAAGCTTGAAAGTGTGCCAGCCACATTACAGATATACCCTAACACCATCTAGCAGATCCCTGGTTGACAATAACGGCTAAAAACAACCCCAGGCCTCTTCTGTCAACAACAAACAGCGGCAAACAGTTGGTGTTGCATCCCAATAGCAGCATCTTAGTCTGTATTAACATGCATGACATTGTGAGTGCATGACACTTTGGTAACCAAAGAAACAAAACTGTCAAACGTCATCTTCGATCCTGCCTGAATTCTAACCCTTTGCATTAGGAGAGGTCCATTTTGTTAGCCTGGTAGAACCAGACCCAACTTCAGTTTGTAAGTAGGGTCTGGCCTAGCCTTCAGATTAATTCAGAAACTATTGGACCACCAGCCTTTAACCAATCGCCCACCACCAGGGCCGGCGATTGCTATAGGCGAACTAGGCGACTGCCTAGGGCGACAAATGGGTTGGGGGCGCCCTCTAGGGTCACCCTTAGACCTACTTCCCATTAATCATAGTGAGAATAACAAGCAAATTAAAACATGTTTATTAATCATGATCATCCTAGGGCGCCCCTTCAGCCACACGTTTACTTGTCAACCCGATTTTTAAATTGAATTGATGGTTATTGTCGATAATTTCCTAATTGGGGGGGGGGGGGGGGGGGGGGGGGTTGCGTTAAATTACGTTAGATTACGTTAGTTACGTAAGGGCTCCTGCACACAGCCAGGGTGGGGTGAGCGTGTTAGCTACGTGGCATTCGCAAAAATGAAGCGGTCTAAACCATCTGGAGCACAGGGACGAAAACGAAGAAAGGAAGAAGAGGAAAAGAAAGCCAAGTATAGAGGTAAGTCTTCTCATCTCAGCCATTAAGGTGTCAAACGAAATAAATGTAGTATTGTGCATCACCTAATATTGGACGTTTCATTGCTGTCACTTAGGCTAGCTATAGCTAGCTAGCGACTGTTACTTTGCTAATTTGCTACGTAGGCTATTACTAGCAAACGTAACTTCACTGATGACCTACATGGATGTAAATGTCAAAAGACCAGTATCTGGATAACGTATGCTAGTTATGAAAACTACAGTTGCTGTCTACATTCATTATAAATGGCATAAGTTCTGTTTAGTGAATTCACAACTAGCAGGTGCATACACACAGTAATCATTTTGGGGATAGTGGTGTTCACCCTTCTGTACAGTTCCTTCCCAGGAATATACTAAAATATATATGTTTTTTGTTTTGTTTTGTTTTAAATTGGCCAGATGCACTCAGGCAATTTTTGCAGAGGCCGGCACCTGCTGGAGAAAGGACGCCTGATTCGCCTCTGTAAGTAGCCTACACAACTAGTACTATTGTTGCTGTTTTTGTTATTGTTATTATTATTATTAGCAATTATTACTTTCATAATCACATCACATTAATACTACTAATTGTAATCAGTAGCCTAGTATTATTTAGCCTTGTAGCAGTGGTGGCAGTAATTGTAATGTATCTACTACAAGTTACATGGTCAGATAAAATGTATTAATGCAACTATGTGGTAGGATGATAGAAATGACCAAATGCAATTGTGTAATGAACAGCATGGATGAATTCTGTGTTTGAATACAGCTGCAGGAGAAGGGACATCCAGTAGTTCTCAAGGGGCCAGTAACACACAGGCCAGGAACACACCGCCTGCATCAGGTGAGTCTATTTAATAGTATTTATTCAAGCCACATCCATACTTTAAAGTACAATAGAAACATGTTAGCATGTATTAAATACAATAGCTTGTTTTCTTAAAGAAGTTCAACCACATTCATGATCATTTCACTTATTATATTAAACACTGCTTGTCTGGCTATACAATATGCTTGAATACAGGTGAAGGTGAAGGGACATCCAGGACCACATCAAGCACTCAGGGCACCAGTGAAACTACACTGCCGCCTGCAGACACCTCACCCTCCGCAATTCCTGATATCCAGGGAGAACCTATAGATCCTGCTGACTGACCAGCCCTCTGTGATCCGGTAAGGATAGTTAGTTAGTTTGCAGAGGACCATACCAGACCAGTCCAGACTTTACATTTCCAAAAAAGAGATGATGGGAGAAGCTGCCACCACAACCACTTCTACAGGAAATTAGTAAATGGGGAGAAAATCAAGAGAAGCTGGCTTGTATATTCAAGGAAAAACAATACTCTGTATTGCTTCTGCTGCAAGCTATTTTCACAGAAAAATGACCACCTCATTAGTAGTGGCCTAAATGACTGGAAGAATTAGTGAGGTATTTGAGATATTTTGTAGTGGTACGTACAGTATCCATAAAAGCTCTTTTGTTTGTAGAGGGTATAGTTAGGGTATAGAGGGTCATAATTTGCTTACAGGTGCTTAAGAGTGTTTTGCACAGTTTATGGTTTTGCACAGTTTATGGAGTTGATTTAGTCCTAACTTTGAGTGTGTAATACATTATTTTAAATAATAAAAAAGAAAATGTTCTGAAACTATTCCGGTGTTTTTCGTCCATGCACCATTTATTGTTGAACTGCAATGTAGAATAGTAGAATTATAAGTGGGTGAAAAAACTGCTATGCAAAGTAAAGCGGTTAAGTTAATATATGTCTCTTCAGTGATGTTAAGTATTGTGTGTGGGGGGGGGGGGGGGGGGGGCGCAAAACTCAATCTCGCCTAGGGCAACCAAAGGGCTAGAGCCGGCCCTGCCCACCACCACCAGCAATCCGCCGTGAAGCAGCCTGCCTAAGCCTTGCACAGAGAGCTCAACGCAGAGCCAGCCACCTACTCCATCATGACATCAACTCAAACGACCCACCACCACGCCTACCGCTGAGAGCACCGATCTCTGCAAGACTTCGGGGTCTGCTGCATGAGGCAAATGGTCAGCCACCTGGGTCCTGGACCATCACACAATGGACCAAACAGTGGGGCTCAGCCAACACTAAACTACATGGCTAGATCAAAACACCGTCCACAAGGCCTGCAGGACACACCCTCAACAGAAACTCCTGGGTACGACTCAACAGATGCCGAACAGGACATGGACGCTTCCGAGCCAATATGCACAGGATGAACCTATGTGATGCTCCAGACTGCCCCTGTGGGGCCCCAGAGCAAACTGCTGATCACATTATCAACGACTGCACTAAGTACCAGTGCCCTGGCCTTCAGGCACTGTCTACCCTGAACAGTGAAGCACTAGCATGGCTCGCGGACACAAGCTTAGTCATCTAACAGTATGAAATGTATTTTGAGACATACGAATATATATATATATATACCAATCGCTGCACAAGCTGATATATTAGGCTTTTCCCAAACCCTGTTGGGAGAAAGGCAACAATGTCTGCCCGCGATGAATAATGCTACACATTTTCTTGCTCTTGCTTCAATTCTTCAATGTTTACTAGCAGTGCTAATACTGTTTGTAATGCTTCTTGCTCTAGCGCTGACATTGTTGTAACTACATTTCAAACAGATGTGTCATTTCAACATCATCGTACTTAGCCACTCCCACTGGTTGCTCATTGGTGAGCCTATCAGAATGGCCCATCAATTAATCTTGTAAAAAATAATTTCAGACTATACTCCCTGTATAGTTGTGAGCAATAGGTGTATGGTGTTATCGTGAAGATGAAGATGAAGACAGGTGTGTAATGGATTGCCATTGTTTACTAACAGCCACCCATCCAATGCCGTGAAATCCTGAAAGGCTCTAGGAAAACCTGAATTCGCCAAAATGAAAGTTGTGTGAAGAGCCAGTAAGGAAGTAGGAAGTATTTATGCCATATTTGGTCAGCCACCTGACCTGGCAAAGGCCCAACAGAAGGCTCCTGGTATCCTAGAAAGTAACCCACACATCAGCATTTCACACATCAGTATGTTTGCTATACTGGATGCAGGTTTAAACATAGAGTGCACATAATCTAATTCAATTATTTAAATAGTGTAAAATATTTTTAGTAGTTTTAGTAGTTTGTCAGCCATTGTGGTTATACTGATTGTTGATTTTTCTTCACATACAGATTATTGAGTTTTCATTCACATATTTTCCAAAACACATTTTTCCTTTTCTTTTTGTTGCGCACGTTGCTGTTCCGATAACTAAGAATCATAATTTTTATACATTTGTAAAGGCAGGAAAGAGGATTTGTCTACCAATTGAATGTGCTACATTGCAATTTGATTCACTTACACCAACAGAACTAATTAGGAATATTTTTTTATTTGCTTCAGTTAATCACTTTATTGGTGATCCATTGTACGTATAATTTCCTCCCGCATGTACTGTATATATATGCAGTTTTGGTAAAATGTCACACCTAGATGAACATGATGGAGGTTGACTTTAAATGGAAGTTTAGCCTGTGTGACGTGTGAGTTCCATGTATAGATATTCCATGTATAGATATCATTTTCCCATGCATGTATATACAGTATATGCAGATGTGGTGAAATTTCACACATGACGGAGGTTGACTTAAAAATGAGAGTTACTCATCTGTACTTTTTAGAAGTTTCACAGAAATGGTGCAACACCATTTCTATGAAACTTCTAAAAAGTACAGATGACTAACTCTCCTTTAAAGTCAACCTCTGTCATGTGTGAAAATTCACCACATCTGCATATACTGCATATACATGCATGGGAAAATTATACACCCCAGCATTGCACAGACCCCCTCATGTTTGCGTTTAGGATCTTGTTCATGTTATGAAATTAGCTAAATGGTTTGCTAATTTTGTATTAAATTAGCTTAAGGTCATGTGCGGCATAATTTGCGATTTGCCAGCCGTGTTGCCCATGAATGAAATTAGGCCCCAGGATGTCTGTCTCAGCCAACAATTAGTGATCTTGGATGTGGCATGACAATAATGGGAGTAGCGCTAGGCGTAGCAAGAGCACACACACGACTACGCCACCCAGGGGTGTTTCGCCCAGGGAAATAGTTGAGGAAAGAGGAATCAAACTAGCCCACTAAGGGCACACAGGTTTGTTAACTGAGGAAGCGTGAGACATGTTTCCATACAAAATATATACAGTATGTTTTATTAAATACACCAAAACACACAAGTTTGTAGCTGTAAGGGACAGACAAGGGGCAACACAGACACTAACAACACAGATGGAGAAACAAAATACAAGCTGGACTGAGGCTTACCAGGGAGAGGGACAGTACCTCTGGAGGTCACATCAAGCGTGCTCCACTCACACATGCACCCAGCACAAGCAGCAGGATATAGAAAACAAAACAAAAAGCAGCCAACTAAGGTGGATACAAGTAAGCAGAAAATAAATGCAAAACAGCCAACAGCAACAATAAATAGAAAAGCAAGCAAGGAGAAAACTAAAGGTAGTACGTAAAGACCACTAACCCAGGAAATGGTCAATGGCCAACAAAACAGGACAGACAAACTGGTGGACTTGAGTTTGCAGCAGCAGGTAGCGTGAGCCAGACGAATGCCCAGATGGCACCTTGTTGCTCATTTTTAGGGGCTGGGCAGACTAACAGAGTGCCAATTAACTACGTGTAAAGTAGACGGGCAGGGAGAAGTAAACAGACGGTGCAGTGACGTCAAATTACCTTGTCCTGCTACATACTGACTTCAAAAGGGTGGTACGAAAGTGACACGTATACACAAGTAGGCTTAAGTAAGATTTCCAGAATTGTACATGGCCATATCAATACATTCATTGTGTGTTGGGCACCCCAGTGTGTGTGTGTGTGTGTGTGTGTGTGTGTGTTTGTGTGTGTGTGTGTGTGTGTATGTGTGTGTGTGTCTGTGTGTGTGTGAGTGTGTGCGCGTGCGCGTGTGCGCATGCGTTTGTGTCCTTTGAGACATTGTGAGTGACTGATGTCACTGTGGGCTAAACTTAAGAAACATATGGCAGACATACTGTATGGGATGGACAGACACATAAATTAACACATTCATTGCATGAGCCCAGCAAAAACTATGAACTACATTCTATATACAATGACCTAACTCCTAAAGTTCCATCTGCACTGTAACTAGCGGGGATCAAGTCCTAGGGAGTTTTTCTAAACAACATTCACTGAACAATCTTTTTTTTTTTTTTCAAAGATTTATTTTGGGCTTTTTATGCCTTTATTTGGACAGAACAGTGAAGTTGTATGACAGGAAGCGAGGTGGAGAAGAGGTGGGGAGAGGACCGGGAAACGACATCAGGCCAGCCTTGAACCTGTGTCCCCGCGGGCAATGAAGCCCGTAAATGGGGGGCTTCTGAATAATCATTTTGAAAGTAAAGCTGGGGTCATTAATTATACAGGTACTATAAAGGTTAACTGACTTAATGCAGTGCAGATGTTACAAACAGCTGTCACCAGTCTGAGAGCTGATAGTTCTTATGGAGGCCATTTCCATATATACGTACTTCTGACCATGTTCTTTGGAGAAAGAGTTTTCAATTCGATTAATGAATTAATTGAAAGGACTCTCTGAGCACTTTGAGGTTGGAAACCTTTGAGCACTTTGAGGTTGGAAAACTTTGAGCACTTAGTAGTTGGAAAACTTTCAGTTTTTTGCAATGTCTCCCTGTTCTATGCTGTGGGGACTTTCAATATACTGCAACCTCAAATATCTCAACCTAATATACCCAGGTGTGGTATGTTCAATAACCTCAAATGTCATTAATTATGCAGGTACACACTTTTCAGTCACCTCATTAACCATTTATGAACCAAATGGTTCTGGCTTAGCAACAGCCAGAACACTGATAACATAATGCATTAAATGCATTAAAAGATATTTGGTCAACAAAACTGTTTCTCACCAGGGGATATACAGCCAAAACTATACACATCACTGGATATTCATTAAGGACTTATGTGAAGCTTCGCCCACTGCCATCACAGTACAGACTGTGATAGAGACATAAGCATTCTTAACTATCGCTTATTTGTATCTGTTGGTTGTTGATATTTGTGCTCAACAGCCAATCAAATTACACCCTTCTCTTCCGTGCCCCTGAGGCAAAGTGTTGATTGGCTAGAATTCTTTATGGCTCGGTCCGAGCCATTGTATGTTTACCCTTTACAGAGCCAGGACTGTCAACAAACACTGACGTCTTTTAGAGCGCACACACTGGACAGACAGCTAGAGGGCAATTCGCTGACAAAAAGTGTATTGGATTAGAATTGCAGACTCTACATTAACACCAAGTAATGCATATTGGGTATCCTGTTCCCCCTCTCCATTAGGCCACAAGTCCCTAACAACATTATACATGGTTATACAGTCCCATATAACATTATACATCTTGCTTTTGAATGCAAGAGGGTGTAACATTATAACACCACATTGTACAACATTGTACATGATAGCGTTTACTGTAAGCAATGGCTACCCATCTTATCTAATACAAGAGTGGTGTGGTAAATTTGCATTTTGCAAATGAACTTCAGCATCATCAAACAACTAAAGTGCAATGGCTTTTGAAAGCAACTGTAAGATGTTTCAAGCAGGGTCCATGTTTTGTAATGTACACCATTATATCCATACCCCTTTCAAACCCTTTAACTGCACTTCTATTAAATCAAATCAAAAGGGAATTTGAGTTCTTCCTTGGCCCATGCTACAACCCTCCACTAAGTTTCATAAAAAAATGGCCTGGTTTTAATAGACAGGAAAACAAACTGAACCGAAACATAACCAGAGATAACAAAATATATCTTGACCTACATCTTCTGGCTTCTTCCTGTCAGTGTGTTCTTGCTTTTTGTAAGTTTGCAGGCTAACTTTTTGACCACAAGAAGAGCAGAAAGACCCTCTTTGTACACAATCACTAGATGCACACAATACATCAACATGGATTTGAGGATACAAAAACTGGTTACCTACAAAACATACCTTAAAATACCTGCAGCAACATTATGCAGTTTTTACCGTTTCCTTAAGGTATGTGGGCATCTAGTTTTACCTCTTCACATTATTTCAATGGAGTATAATAATGTGAAGGAGTACCTGTCGATCCCACTGGCTGCCCAGGATATTCACTATGTTGTGTTGAGGCCTGGGGCAGAAACCTGGTGAAAATGCAACACAGTTAATAAAGGACATCATGAGACAGTAGCATGAGATACAGTATATCACCTAAATACATCACTTAGCAAGCTAGGTAGATTTGATCAATGCTGTTATTTTGTTGGCTTTTAGTTAGCTCACTAATTTTCAATGAAAACTCATTACTGCTGTTTTAACTATCTTACAGACTAACCATTGGTAATTCTCTTTTCTTTCTGGTCCCTATTTCCCAATATCAGTCTTAGCGGTTATCAGTCTGCTCTAAGAGTGATTCTATGAATGTTCTATCATTTCTAGAAGCGCTTCCCAAACCGACATGAAGCGTGAACGCACATGCCCCACTCTTACATAGTACTTAACAGACACTGTTCATGTGAACTATGTTGAATATCACCTAGTTTGGCAATATCAGGTGACCTCACAGCTACCTTTTGAACTACATAGGACTTACATGCTAATTGACTTAAAGGAGAAGACGCTTTTAACATCTGAATAAGACACACACACACACACACACACACACACACACACACACACACACCACACGCACACACACATAATGCTAATGATTAAAATATTATAATAAATGATTTCACCATATTCAGATTTGTTTGTAACATTATGTGTCAACATAGTAGGTCAACAGAATGATTGTATATAGAGGTGGACAGTATGCCGTCTCTAAAAATTGAAGCAACCACAGGTTTAACAAAGGCGGTTATCCCTTACTTAACTGTTTAACAAGCTAAAAGGTGATTTACTACAATACAATATAATAAAGGACAGAAACGTACCATTGCAATGACATTGATAAATTAAAACAAACAAATAAACGAAAAGATATCTAAACTACTGTATACATAGAGGTTCTAGAAATAATACATGTAGGTTCTAGCACCTACAAGAAACCACCAACTAATACAGGAAGATATATGTGTTACTGATGCCATACTGATAATCTGAAAGATAACACAACAGGCTGTCTGCACTGTGGGCAGACTGGCATTCAGTGACATTAAAAGACACATTCTAGACTTTTCTCTCCCGTATTTTCCACAGAGGGATAGATGTTATTCAATTCGGTTTCTACTTTTCTATACTGTGCTCTCGCCACAGAAGATACCACACCAACAGCCGTCACCTCACCTAAAAATATTAATAACAATTAAAACAATGTAATTTATTTATTCTCTGCCTATGGGCAGGAAATGACTCTCTCTCTCTCTCTCTCTCTCTCTCTCTCTCTGTGTGTGTGTATGTGTGTTACGTGAACCAACTTCATGCCTTATCACCTTCACAAAGGCACAACCTCACTGAACCCAAAGACCCACTGCCTATGTAAACCACCACCAGTCATGCTCAAAAACAAAGGCAAAGCAAAACACCATCCAGTCCTATGGAAAACGCCTTTTATTCTTTTATGAAAAACACTGAACCATGTCCATTGAACATTGAATTCTGAACCATTATTGTGCTGATATTAGTTGAATCTGCCACCATATGCCATCTGCTGCCAAAAAAAAAAGGGTTAGCAAACAGCTAGTGAAACGGGTCGTGTGGCCATGACACAGAGAAAGTTGTCTTCTCTGTCACAACACAGGACGTTACAGTGCATCGCCTGCTCTGTAGCCGTGAAAAGAGTCCCCTGTGCAGAAACAGAGTTTTCACAGGCTCTGGATGACTCCTCGTCGATCAGTTGAAAAAACAAACACAAACACAAACATGCGGGTGGTGCACAGTGTGCAGACACCTATACCAGTGCTGACTGACCAGGGCCCATTGTGACAACTGCCAATAAGATTGGACACAGTCGATGGGCAGCCCAGATGAAGCATGGTGCTACATGTGATCAGGGGCCATCAGTACTGGATGCATCAGCTAAATGCATTCTGACTGGCCTGTATTGTATACAACATGATTACATCAGTCTATGAACCTTGATGTGCTTCAGACTGGGACAAAACTTGCTCCAGGTCAGTCAAATCAAACAGATGAATACAAGCCTCATTGTTACAAGTTTAACAACAGATTCACAAACATAAACAATAACAAAACTTTCCCTTCCCAGGATGCTTTGCATGAACTGTAGCAGTAAAAAGCCCATTGTAGAGAATCACTACAGTACTTCATTGACCGCAACAGGGACACGGACCTCCGTCCTGAGAGCTGAATCAACAGGCCCAATAGGCCTTGCACTGTGACCACCCTCCCACTAAATGCAATCACAATCACACATTAATCTGATCAAGCAAGAAGTCTTATTAGTCACTAGAGGGGAGACGCACTAGGTCATGCCCATGTTAACACTCCATCTGGGGCACACCTCTCAGCCCCACCTTCCAGAGATGCTCTTTATTGAGTTTAAACTCCATCAGCCCTCCAGGGTCCAACTTGTCCTAATGGAATGGGAAACTTTGTGATGTGTATCATTTCCAGGGCAATCTCCGGGTGCCCATGGGATCATTAACAAAAGAGGAGAGGCCGAAGACTCACATTTGGTAATGGCAGGAAGTTATTAACTGCTGCAAATTCAGTGGTTTGAAGCAGTGGAGTGCTTACTGAGAGCAGACCCTCACAGACTGTAGATAATAATCCAGGCATTCTCAGAAGTCTCAAGACATCTGGTGCAAGTGAAATGACTGAACATGGAAATACTAGGAGTTGTAAGAAACATAAAAAAGCAAGCAAATGATAACTTCACAAGTTATACACTTCACAAGTGTGTCAGATGATTCTACCGATGTACAGCACTTAGTAACAATCATCTAACTAAGATCTTACTAAGATAAGCAGGTGAGAGAGAGAGTGAGAGAGAAGAGGAACACAGAGAGAGAGAGAATGTGAGAGAGAAAGCAAGAAAGAGAGAGTGAGAGAGAGAGCGATCCCCATGTGATTAGTGCCACAGGCAGTTGATCTCATACATTGACTCATACATCTCATACATTGCTAACTTCAAGAAGTTTCAAGAATTTCAAGAAGTTTCAAGAATTAAGTTACAGAACCTAATGGTTCATTCCTGTTCTTAAAGAGAAATTAGGTAAGGGCTAATTCATAGTCTGCCAGTTATTCTTGAGAAAAAAATATATAAATATAAATATATGTTACACTTCCACACGCCACCTCGTCCAATAGGGCACTGTTATACTTCCACACGCCACCTCGTCCAATAGGCACTGTTATACTTCCACACGCCACCTCGTCCAATAGGCACTGTTATACTTCCACACGCCACCTCGTCCAATAGGCACTGTTATACTTCCACACGCCACCTCGTCCAATAGGCACTGTTATACTTCCACACGCCACCTCGTCCAATATTTTCGCATAACAGGACACCTCAGCGGTTGTTATAACTTGGAACTTGGAACTTTTGCTAACAGCCTTGCCTTGCAAACACCATCTGAAGTATTTTAGCGTGTTGGGGGTGGGTTAGCAAAACTTCCGGCTTAGGGTGAGAGACTGTTGCCTCCAGGCATGCCACATTGCAAGAGAATGTTGTTTAGCCCAGTTTGTTACTGTTCTGTCCCAGGATCTTCAGGTTGTGTTTCCCTGTTGTGTCTGACCGAAGTGTATGTGGTTGTTCATCATATAGTCCTTGTGTTGTGTTGATTCATTCCTGTGTTAGTTTCTTCTCCAGAGGGTCTACCACATTATACCAGCTTCCAAATGGCAATCAGGGCGAATGGCAATCAGTGATTGTATTCACCTGGGTAGGACTGAACACACACAGACCGAGAAACTGCCACACTGGATGGACCAGTGGGCTGGAGTGTTGTGTCCGAAGATTGTCAAGGGACTAAGCTTAGGCCTATTGAGCTGATGCACCGGCATGCACACTGGCCATCGTGTGGCTAAGTACAGGCCAGAACGTTAGATTGTCAAATGAACTGTCAATTGCTGGTTGTTTCTTTTGCACAGACTAATCCAGTTGTCTGTGTAGTATGTCTGTCAGTTTTTATGAATGACGGCTGTCAGTGCAGTCATTGAGTGAAGGGTGGGACAGGGTGTGGGGGGATAAACTTTTATGCGGTGAACACTGTTGTGTGGGGTGGTTGTTGGTTTCTATGGTGTGACGCTACGCTCATTTTCGTATTGCCTTGATTATGCATGTTGTACGATCACCTGTCCTCCAGCTTAACTGCTGCCTCCACGCTGAATTGCTGAACTGTGATGCTGGCTGATGATATGAAATCGATAAAGATGCTGCATTTAAATCTTCAGTGGCGATGTGACGTGCTAATCTGGGTTTGGTGGCCTGAAGGTGGGGACGTAGTGGTAATTAGAGGGGGGCCGGGCCACCCTACTCACCTGTTGGTTCTTTATAATACCATCCAAACACATTTGAGTATGTTACACTGCAAACCTACATAATGTCGCTTTAAGTCAGTTTAAAGCCTTCTTGTGTGACAGCATCTAGGTCATGTCAAATATTAAAAGTGTCATGTTATACAATATATATACTAATATACAGTATATACAAATAAAGTGGATATATTGCCTATCCAATTTGTCAGTGAAGAATGATGTGCATTCAACTGAAAAGCTTTCTCTCAGCTAATGCTTGCTGTTTTTGTTGTGAACAACATCCTCCCCTCCCATTTAGAAAGAATTGACGGTGAAAGCCTCTGATATGCACAAATTCTCAGAAAATTGCTACAAGGCAAGAGATGGGTAATGAGGGAGTTGTCTCACTAAGAGCAAGTGGATTTGCATCGGGCCATGCCCTAGGTGTGATTTTACTTTGATGTCTCATTTTTATGAACCTCACATTCACTTTCATTCTGCAACATTCTCCCTTGCCTTGAATCTTTGGCATGTTAGCCGCCCACCCCCCACAAATATTTTAAGCCAAGCAACTATCATGACACCAAAAACAAACTTGTTGATCTGCCTGTCACAATACTGAAGATGCCACTGTACTGTAGTGTGGTAAATGTGCTGTACTTGCATTCTTTTTCTCATTTATAGTCCCTGACTTATATAATACAGCACAGTAATAGAGGAAAAATCTCCCCAGCAACCACTACATCTATATTCTGCCTATCTACATGCACATTTCAATGCAAACATGACCACTTAACAAGTCCCCAAACAAGCCTTAGGCGAGATTTTACTTTAAAAGGCAACACTTATCATGAGGGGCCTCTATGACATATTGTGCCCTATGCTACAGCCTGTGTCTCATCTACAACGCCCCTGGGACATGCAGAGCAATCTCGTTAGCCTGTTAGCCTTGTTAGTGGGCGTCGCAATTGCGGTTGTGTTTGAAGAGAGAACGTAGTGCTCAGATGGAGACTACTGAAGCTCCTTCCCACCCTTGTACAACAAACCGCGTATGTCGGAGTGTCTGCCGCCCGCGCCGATGGTTCCCGAAACAACGTTTGGACACACCATCTCTCCTTCAGGGGTAAGACTTTCAGGCATTGCTCAAAATTAAATGAGATAGTGTCACCTTGCAGAGACCTTAAGAAAGTATTTGTGGCTTGAAAAGTTGCAGAATAGCAGTGCTTTTAAAGTTAACAGCCTACTGAAATAAACACGAATCGAGCCTATATCAGCCTATTCCTTATTTCCTATTTAATACAATTGGTCAGACTTGTATTGTGGCACAAACATTTGAGCTGAACCAAACCTTTCGGAATTCTGCATAAATCATTTTGCATGGACGAACATGCACGACTCTAGGCTATTAGCGCGTTCATTTAATGATGTGAAATCGATCATTTGTTTGCGCTTATGAATTTCTAAACGAGTTTAACACAACAGAGAGAAAGATGCTTGCCATAACCTTGTTCTTACATTTGTATGCTCGCACAGCAACGCAGGTTCAACTTTTAATTCACCTTACCCTGGGTCAGCTGTTTAAACTTTGGAGACAATCTTCATTGACCAAGTGTCAATTTTCAATATGTTTCTTCATATAATGTTAGTATGTTGGCTGATTTGGTTCTTTATGGTACGCAGTACAAAAAAGGGGCTCCTTATATTGTGGAGTAGAGCTTTGGGAATAGACAGGGGTTGGTAGTCCTAACATTTAATAACACCATAAAAAACATATTTGGTTAATTTGGACTCGATCGCATATCTTTGTTTGGTGTCATCTTATCTTCTACAGCAGTCTCTCGTTAAGTTCCTGTTTGCTCAGATAAACGCTCTTATTTGCACAACAATGAAGCTAGCAGCAGTTATTTGCATCCCCTTGCAGAAGCGCTGCTGCAGGTTATGCGATGTGATGTTTGATTGGGCATTTTTGGGTAGGACACAAGACGTGACCTGAGTTTACATATTATTTCAAGGCGGCTGCTCCACACATTTTTAGGACACTTAATGCACAGTGCGCACAATGTGGTTTCCACATGTGCAAACAAGGTTTTTGAGATTATCTTTGAAAAGGTCAGGGGAATTTGTAACCTGTTTACATTATTGTCAAAAGGAGTTGGCTTACAGTGATAGTCCCAATATCATATATAAGCATTATATTTAGATTAGATGCTATTGAAAGATGGTCCTTTCAGAGGCATCTAGCTCTATCAGTGAAGCAAAAAAGAAATCACATATATGTCATTTCACAGAAAAAACATGTGGATCCATTGTTGATGTAATATCACCTTGATGGGTTGTATGACCATCTTGATTCAACCTAATCCATTACGCGTTTCGTCAAATTCAGTGAATTTCCCTCCTCTCCTTCTCAAGTGTTATAGGCAGAATATGTGTGCGGGGGGAGGGGGCGTGGCGGCGGTTACAAACATGAAAAAAGGGGGTACGGGACTGTAAAATGTTTTCGAACCACTGCCTTACACCACTACGTTACGCCACTGGGCATTGGGCTGGGGTCATCTGTACCCTTTGACCCCACCTGGCGGTCGGCCAGGTTCCGGCATAGTCCTTGCTTTGTAAATAAGAAACAAAATGGCTAGGACTGAGCCAAACACTATTCCAGGCAATCAGCAACGCTACTTCTGGGGTGGTGAGGGGAGTGGTGTTTTTCAATCCTTTTGCGAGGATCGAGGACTGTAACTTTAATGTGAAGCATATGGTGATGCCTTATCGCACTAATCATCATCATTCTCTGTCCTTTAGATGGTGCTGACTACTGACACGCCCTCAGACAACGGAACACATTGCCCATCCATCGACGACTTCCGCAACCAAGTGTACTCCACTGCCTACTCCATCATCACCGTTTTTGGCCTGGTGGGCAACGGTTTTGCCCTGTTTGTCCTCCTGCGGACGTTCCGCCAGCGCTCTGCGTTTCACATCTACATGCTGAACCTGGCCCTGTCGGACCTGTTCTGCGTGAGCGTGCTGCCACTGCGTGTCATCTACTACGTCAACAAAGGCCAGTGGAATCACGGCGACTTCCTGTGCCGCATCAGCTCCTACACGCTCTACGTTAACCTCTACTGCAGCGTCTTCTTCATGACGGCCATGAGCGTCACGCGCTTCCTCGCCATCGTCTATCCCGTGCAGAACCTCAGGCTGGTGACAGAACGCAAGGCACGCATCGTCTGCATCTGTATCTGGGTGTTCATCTGTACTACCTCCATGCCGTTCCTAATGCAGGGCCAGCACGTGGATCCCATAACCAACAAAACCAAGTGCTTCGAGCCGCCAGAGCGCGGTGGCAACCAGGGCCTACCAGAGCACGGTGGCAACCAGACACTACCAGAGCACAGTGGCAACCAGGGCCTGAGCAAACTGATGGCTCTCAACTACTTCTCCCTGGTGGTGGGCTTCATCATACCCTTCCTGGTGATCATGCTGTGCTACGCGGGCATTACAAGGGCGCTTCTGGGTCGAACCAATGTCTCGCAGCAGAAACAGCGTGCCACGCGCATCAAGGCCATCCGCATGATCATCATCGTCACGGTGACGTTCCTGGTCAGCTTCACGCCCTACCACATCCAGCGCACGCTGCACCTGCACTTCATGAGCCGCCGCGACATCAACTGTGATGAGCTTATCACCATGCAGAAGTCCGTGGTCGTCACCCTCTGCCTGGCCGCCTCCAACTCCTGCTTTGACCCACTGCTCTACTTCTTCTCCGGGGAGAACTTCCGCCACCGCCTCTCCACGTTCCGCAGGCCATCCGCCGCCATCCATAGTGGCCCGCGGAGGGCTACTCCATCCAGCATCCTCCAGCCTCTGGAGGAGAACGACCAGCAGGCCTGCAACGGGCCCAGCCAGGTTACGTAAAAATGTCAGAGGCCATAGCGGCAGGTTCACAAGCTATGAGAGAAGGGAAGGATTGCGAGAGAGAGAGAGAGAGAGAGAGAGAGGCAGAGTGTATGAGAATGACATTGAGGTAATTAGGAGTGTTGTCTGTCTCAGAATGTTTAGAGCATGATAAAGTGTCATTATGATATCCCAGTGTCACTGTTGAAAGGCAACAGCACTGGGAAAGACTTCTAAAGGAAAGCAGGGCAGGCTTCTAAAGGCTTCTCTGACCATTAATGAATATCAGGCACTCGGGTGCCAATGCTATCTAAAGAAAAAAAGGGAGGGTTAGGGACATGCAAGTCAATGAGAATGCAAGAGAGAGAGTTTTCGTCTGAGGTGGAGAGAGGATGATGAGGATGGTCTGGAAGTGAGGAAATCCAAAAGTAAAGGATAGGATCCCCTCCCAATTTTGAAGGGCTTACCTTAAATAACCCATATTCTTGCCTGTAACAAATAAATGCAAAGATCTGTGCAAACTGCTGATTGCTTTTACTCATCATATCAGTATCCAAGTTAATTTGAAATGTCCATGAAACACTTTACTGTAGTCTGCCATATTTAAACATCTCAACTTTTTAGTCTGTGAATGTCTGTTTCTCCAGTACGGTCTTGTGGTGTAATTGTGAACCAGCTTTTTGGTTATTTGTTTTTGTGTTAAATTGTGTATATAAGCTGTAGTATTGTAGGAAGGATGCCGTAGCCATTTATTAATTCATGTGAAATTAAAAAGACAATCCCTTACAGGTGTTGCATCGCTTTTCTGATTACAACTGGTGCTTATGCTATTAAATGCATTACCATAGCCACTTTGACTTTGGGGTCAATTTATGATATATTTATCAAACCTAAGTGATATGCAGCTGAAACCATACAGTCTCTATAGAGAGCTTGAAAGACGTTAGGATATTTTAAACAGTTTATCTCCAGTCAAATCATTACCCCTAGGCCACTCCAAGGAACAGGAGGAGAGAGGCGCACATTTCGCAGCCAACATCGGTCTTCACATCCTACGCGGTAGCCTTGCGCCATCTACTGAAAATTGTCTGAAGCTACATCCTGTTTATTTTCATTTTATACCGACTACGTAACGTCTCTAACAGCTCCCCGATCGTGCGTGTAACTACTGAGGCATTATAGTGGGAGAGAGCTCGTGAGCCTTCAAACAGTTTGTTGATCTAAATAACTGACATCATCACTGATAAATAACTAAACATTTTAATAGACCGGTCTAAACATTTCATTTCATAATTTCATAATGACGCATTATTACAGCCTCAGCCGGCATCAACGCCATTTGCTCATGGAAGATTCTTCTTTTGAAGATCAAAGGCGGAAATGACTAGTTTCGCTAAATAAGTTATGTGACGGAAGGCGAGCACTGGGGTGGTCCTATCCATCACCAACATGAGTCGAGTGGAAACGACGAATTTCCATAAGCCCACTGTCCAAACAAACAAACAAAAAACATTCCATTGAATTAAATTGGAGTTTATGCTGATGTTAAATATGATATTAAATGTAGACCTGATCCTCGAAGTAATCTGTTGATGCCGATAAAAACGCAGGTGTAGAGGCCCATAGCCTATTTTTCCCCCACTTTTCCCTTCATAATTATGTTGTTGCAGCACAATCACGTGCGCATAATTATGATAAAACTACTGGAATTATATGGATTGCAAGACTGGTGGTGGGCTGTCCGTGAGTACAACAAACTTTTCCTGTCTTGACAGTGGGATGACCCATCGGGTCAGCTAGTCTTACGGCATTTTGCGGGCATTGCGCATGTTCCCTGGATTTCTTGATGGCGGTGTGGTGGAATCGTAAGCTACTCAAAGCAGCGCTCCTGTGAAAGTCTGGCCAGCAGCGATTCGTGTACCTCTTAGCACGCGTCAGGTTGAGCTAAGGGCACATACATTTGAAGATACGAAGAAGGGAGTGGATAAAGCGTTTTCCCGTCGCTACTCCTGAGCTATCACATGAGAGCTCCGCCGTGCCAACTCGCCGCTCCTTTTCTTCACTCGGTATTGCGGTAATTGAGCAGCACATTTTCTACATTTGCGCGTTTGATTCAGACATCGGGCATGTCTGGCCACTGTATTTGGGCCATAATGTAAAACGCAGTAGTATTCAAATCAGGGTGTTGTGTCTTATTTCATGTTACTTTTGCATAATAAATAATCATATTTGGTGTAATTCTGTGGTGTAGCCTAAGCAAGATCGTCTACTAATAACTCGTCTCTGAGGCTAGTATTTCATGACGTAAGAGGCAAACCAGCGAGTTGTGCATGGGATTTTGCGACAGGTATGGCTTGTTGGATGTTATTAGTTGAATCTCAATATAACGTCAGACTATTACCAAACGAATTGCTTTAAACAAGTCCTGATTATTTTGCCGAGTCCCGAAGACAGTCCTGTTAAACTAGGGATGGTCTGATGGCTGAGGTGCCCGATGTAGACTACGTGGCACCGAAGATGGTAAACACTCCAGCGGGCATCATTGATGCTATCTGACCGGCACAAATCTAACTATAATCCAAGTATCCACCATCTATACGTGTCAGAGTGAAGTTTAAGTTGACTCTTTCTGTGACTGACTATTAACTAAAATGCCCAAATTCCAGTTAACCCTCATGTGCATTTAGTGTATCTGCAACTATGTAAAGTAGTTTTGTCTACGCCGACGGCTTGCAAAAAGAAAAACACTTTATAACGGATTTGTATGACGGCCAGCTCAATATCTTATGTAGCCATGTATGATAAACCCTTGGCCCGTTAAAACGAAAGTCGTACTGTTGTTTAAGACACAGTCACCTCATCAGAAAGGGCACATACATGATGCTGTTAGAAACATGCAGCAGAAGTTTGCCATGAAATATACAGCAGCACTCGAGATATTCATCGACCTACTGTAAGGCAGAACCTTATTTCCGTGGGTTTTTGTTTGTCATTATTATGGGCATGGCTTTGTGTCCTTTTGTGAGGCCAAGGATTCGGTTTCCGGAGGGTTCCACGCCCAGCGTTAGTAGCTGAAAGAGCTGGCCCGTTTGCATGCCTCTAGGCCCTTTCTCGCCCGGCTCACCTATTCTTCTCCTGCCTGGCTCTTCCTTCCGGAGGCTTCCGTTGCCATAGACACGCTGAGCCCGTGATGCGACACCTGTCCCCCTCTCTTTCACACGCTGTTATGACATAACTTTTACTTCACACGGGATAGATTTTCTTCTGATAAGAAAACAAGTCTTGTAGAATGTTCCTACCAGAAAACAATCATCAGAAGGGTGAGTGACCATATTAAGATCAAGATTAAGGATTCTCTTTCATCAAACCATTCTTATGCAGAGCCCGGAAGGTCTACTATATGGGGAAACGAGACTGGGTGTTGCCAGTGTGTATAGTCTACTTACTACTACTTACTTAACCTCGCCTATAGTCCTGAGGTGTGAGTGTGGTTACAGTCATGGATTCCAGCTGCGAGCAGAACAGGTTCCTAACAATGTATGACCCACTGTAATTCTCTTCTAAGTGAGTACTTAAAAATTACCTTGTTAGCTGTGAACATGAAATAGGCGATCTCTTGGCTCTGCCAGGGCATATGTCTCCCCTATATTCACCTGGAGTCTGCACTAGTATTTGAACTGGTACGGGGCTCACACATTTATTATAATAATCAGGTCAAGCATGAGACATTGCATTCCATCAGATATTAGCCTAGAGTACTGGTAAGAGGTTTTTGATAGCTGGTCCGTGTTATATAAATATATGTTTATTTATGTTGTTTGTTAGTGTGTGTATGTGTGCTGTCCTGTACTTTTACGTACATGAAAATCAATACGTGTGTGTGTATGTGTGTGTGAGAGAGACAGTGGTGGCAGTAGCAAAGGAAGGCCCATTGTGGCTCAGGGCAGCTTGAAGTGCGGCAGCTGTTTAACAAAGGACACCACTGACATGCACAGTCTCTGGGGCACACACACACACACACACACACACACACACACGCACACACACACACACACACACACACACACACACACACACACACACACACACACACACACACACACACACACACACACACAGAGAGTAATGAGGCATTGTGCCACACAGGCTGCATGAGCTGAGAGTAGAGGGGTGCCAGGCACTGTCAGTGGATTCTCCAGAATGCCTTTGGCAGCCCTCTCCTCACAGTAAGCTTGAGGGAGGGCAGGAGAAGGAGAGAGAGGAGAGAGGAAGAAACTGCAAAACATGAAATAGAAGCAGCTTTTGAGACAGAGTTGTTGTTGCCACTGCTGTTGCCCTGGCAACCTGTACACCTGTGGTCTGTCTCATTTTGGACACTTGTGCTGCATTAATCAGTAAACTACCCAGGAAGTTCCTGGGAGGGCTGTCACAGATGAAAGCCTTTCAGTGCACTTCAGTGCATAGGACACAGATTACCATGTGAACCATTGAATACAGCAAATTGATGCTTACCGTAGTCACTGACTTTAGGAACTGTCACAATCAAACTAGAAATTAATAATAACATTAAAACATACACAAATCATCACAATACAATTAACAGTGCACCTGGCCTGACAGATGAAGCTGCAACTATACTGGTGGGAATTACCTATTTGTATGTACTTTTACCTATGCTTCTGGAGGACATAACTTAATTGCAACATCAGTGTTCAGTGCACCGCATTTGTATTCTTATGTGTTGATTCACTGCATACTGAAGTAGTACTAATTTAGTACAGCTGTGTTCAAGGAGAGAGGGGTTGAGTCTAGAGATCAGGGGGTACGTAGAAAGGGAGTAAAAAAATGAAGTAGTCAGGGAAGGGGACGTAAGAGAAAGAATGATGAATTACAGTGAATGAGAAGGTGATTTTTCACCCTATATTTTAGTCCTTTTTGACTGATCATGAATAAAAAAGAAAGAATGAGAAAAATACATGCCAGTCATGAACCATTATCCCTTTCAGTGATTTAAAGGTATAAAGCACAGACTTGGTAAGCTGTGCTAACATACAGTGTTGCTAACAACAGAGCCTGACCATGGCCATTGGGCCCAGTACCAGTAGCTTCTGTGCCTAGTTCCCCATTTTGAATGGCTGTTGATCCCCAGAGGCAGTAGTTCCTTCCTTAGACATTGAGAGCCTAAGTGCAAGTGTGTATCATTTTCTGAGAAGCTGTGCGGCGACAATTTAAGGGGACCAGGTTAGCGTAGGAGAGGGACATTTTGCCCAGCAGGTGCCATTTAAAGATCTCTCTTTTTTCCCTGGGCCGCACACAGCCAAAGGCAGTGGGCTCCCCTTCTGAGCTGGGTTCTGCTCAAGGCGTCCTGTTAAAAGAGTTGTTCCTTGCTACTGTCACCCCCACTTTTACTCCAGGAGGTTTAGGTAAGAACTAAAAGTTCCTGGTGAGAATGTTCATTTGTAATGGTGATAATAGATTCAAATAAATTTGTTTCAAAGTATGGGTTGTCTCTAAGTACTGCTCTCGTAGTGTGTGGATCCTCCTGTGCTGACACTAGAAGCAGCTAGTCACATCACACACACAGATTCCTAATGCAGCTGGACAAAAAACACTTGATTTACCGCAACTGTTTGTATGTGTGT
The DNA here is from genome assembly GCF_900700415.2 of Clupea harengus. Taxonomy (NCBI): domain Eukaryota; kingdom Metazoa; phylum Chordata; class Actinopteri; order Clupeiformes; family Clupeidae; genus Clupea; species Clupea harengus. The sequence goes on along the minus strand of NC_045171.1, from coordinate 19,004,052 downwards.
GTGTGTGTGTGTGTGTTGTGTGTGTGGGTGGTTGTGTTGTGTGTGTTGCTGAATGGTTATCTGCATCTTGTGTTGGTTCCCCAGGGTTGTGTTTTGTGTGGTGCATGCATTCCCCCTGTTTGCACACTTCCTGTTTACACACACGAGCCGGTGTGTGTGTGTGGTTTCAGAAAGAGAGAGAGATTGTGTGTGTATGTGTGTTATTAATTCCAGATGGATGAATGGAAACTCTGCCATATGACTTCTAAGAACTAGCATCTATCCATGCACACACCACACACAGTCATGGCACACACACTCAACACGCACGCAAGCACCAGTTCTCCTACTTCCAGACACTCTAACCACAGATGTCAACACCAACACAGATGCCAAATGTGAAACAGGCGACAGACGGCCTCAATCTCTTCCTCACTCTCTCTGACAAACACCCCCCCCCGCACACACACACACACACACACACAGAGTCTTTTACTTTCTATTCTGTGCACTAATACAACTTAATTTAGTAATATTAACAGCATTCATTTATAAATCAGAGGAGTAAAGAAATTCTTGAAAGTGTTAAGGTGTGTGGTCATAGCATCAGTATTATCAAGAAAGTCAGTTCTTGGATTATTCTCTTATATTCACTGATATGGAATGATTTTTTGACCTGATGCACTTAAAGGTTTTTTAAAAAAACTCTCTCTCTCTCCTCTTTCTCTCTCTCACTCACTCTCTCTCAGGAGCTGGTGTATGTGAGGCATGATGATGACCAGACTCTGGAGGCCCCGCCCCTGCTTTCTGAGCTGGGCTTCCCGCACATGCTCAGTACAGACTGCATGCAACAGGTGAGAAGAACACGTCAATCCCATCCCTCACCCCCCAGTCTCCCCCTGTGTAAATGAGATATCCATAATACATCAATGTCTCTGATGGGACGTTGTGATTTGGTGGGCAGCGAGCTTGGCATGGTTAGCCTGATGCAGGGGCTTACTGGTTGCCAGCTTCTGTCCAGTGGCAATTACTGGCATAGTGGTTACTCTAGCTGTATGTTGCTTGAGTGACTTGCTCTGCTCTCAGTGTTTGCTCAGTTTCCATTGCTGGCTTAATGGTTATTTTAGCTCAGTGGTGCGGTTGAGCAGTTAGCTTAGCGCTTAGCATTTGCACAGTGGTCGTTGCTGGTTTTGTGGTGAGTTAAGGCTCTTTATGCTTGGTTAGAAGTTAGCCTAGCTCTAAGTGTTGGGGCAGAGCTTCTGGCAGGCTAAAGCCTCGTTTCTGCTGGAGATAGGGAAGGGCAGGAAAGGGTAGGAAAAGGCAGTGGAAGAGCGGACTGACGCACCAAAACCTTTCAGAATTTATCAGCCTACCATGACTGAAATCTTCCACTGAAGTGTGTGTGTCATGACTGACTTTTCCTTTCTAGATAACAAGAGCAATTGCGTGTCTGTCTGTGTGTGTGTGTGTGTGTGTGTGTGTGTGTGTGGACAGTGACATTGTCCTCTCTTTCTTGAGAGAGAAACAAGCAACTGTAGTAAAACTATGTGTGGTGCACATGTGTGTGTGTGTGTGTGTGGTGTGTGTGCATGAATGTGTGGTGTTTGTGTGGCCTCAGCTTGTTCTTTGCTTGCCCACTGTGGGGCACTGATGTGTTGTGGGTGTGTGTGAAGCAGAGGCAGAGAGAAAGGGAAAAGCAAATTAAAAAGGAGGAGCATTATCTCTCTCTCTCCCTCTCATATTCTCTATCATCTCTCCCCTCTCTTTTTTCCCTGTTCATTTCTCTATTCTTCTTTTCCCAAGTTGGCCTCTCTCTTCCTCTCCCTTTCTCTCTACTCTCCTTTTCTCTCTTTTGATCCGTTCTTTCTGTTCTTTCTTCTTCTTTTCTCCTCTTTTTATCCCACGTTCTTTCCTTGCGCTCCCTTCAGCAGCCGTCTGCATTCCTGACAGCCCGCGGCCCGGCCTGCCAGCTCATTCCCGTAAGAGCGAGAGACCAGGGGGGGGGTGGTGGGTGTGTGTGTGTGTGTGTGTGTGTGTGGTGTGGTGTGTGTGTGTGTAAAGGGGCGGAGCGGTCCTCTGGAAGTGTACACATCCGGAACAGAGTTCTGATAGCCTCTGGGGAAGGGAAGGGGGTGTGTTGTGTGTGTGTGTATGCTGTGCCTGTGCCTGTGCCTGTGTCTGTGTGTGTGTGTGTGTGAGAGTGTGTGTGCCTGTGCCTGTGTGAGTGTGCCTGTGCCTGTGTGTGTGAGAGTCTGCATGTGCATACCTCACACAGTGAGTATTACCTCCAACATGCTATAGTGAGGCTCTGATTAGGCTGATTAAGTTTACTCTCTCTGTCTTTGTGTCTAATAATATGACCGCTTGCTGGCTCCAAACCTTTCAGATCTCATTTTTATCTTTAGCTTTTTTCACTAAGTCTGTATAAGTAATTTTTGTTGTTTGTTGTCCACGTAAACATTTGCACCTGAAAGATCAAATATGAGTTGCATGATCAGTGTCAGAAGGTATGCTGGAAGATTAAAAGAATTCTCCACAGAACCTGTTTCTTGAGTCTTGGGGCATTCCAGAGTTCAAAGGAAGAGTTCTTGCCCTCTCTTGACGTCTATACTCGTTCTCTCTCGCTCTCTCCCCCATCGCATGCTCTCTCTTTCCTTTTATCTTCCACATAGGGCCAAATAGATACCAAATGTCCAATTAGGTCCAAAGCATCCTATCTCTCTGTCCCTGGCTCCATGAGGTGAATTGGTTTGGACAGGGGGAAGATTGTTATCTCTCTGTTATGCTCTTACATCAATCAGGCTTTGGGATTTTCCACCAAACTTCCTCTACCCCCCTCCCTGCCACACACACACACACACACACACACACACACACACACACACACACACACACATACTCATGCTGTGACCTGGAAAAACCCAGACCGACTTTTATTGTCCATATGGGACTGGCCCATGCAAATCGGAGTGACCACATTTTGACTGGTCATCTCTCTCTCCCTCTTTCCCTCTCTGTGAGTCACCAACACACTGATCACTCCTTTCCTGGTGGACAGCCGTTTTTTGGCCGTCCTGTGATCACTACATCAGGATGTGACCGAGTTTAATTCCCACACACCTGACCCACGTTGGTCATGCGTGTGCTGCTCCCTCCGTTCCCTCTGCCCTTCCTTCCTGTTTCCGCCCCATTGGCCTGATATAAACCGTGCTGACTGGACCAGAGGGCCTTGTGTTGATGGTTGCCACGGCTCAGCATTCCTTCATGTATAAAATAATCAAAGCAGGCACAAACAGACCAGTCAAAGGCAGGTCTGGAAGAGTTTGTGTGGGTGGCTTATAGTGGAGGGTATAACTGGTTATTTAGTGTTTATGATGCTGGTATTTAGGCATAATAAAACACAAGTATGGACAACCATTGTACTGTCTCCTGAAGGAAGGGAATGATGTTAAAACTCATTAATTTTGGGTTTAGACTCCTCATCTTTGTGAGTGTGTGTGTGTGTCTGTGTGTGTGAGAGAGAGAGAGAGAGAGAGAGAGAGAGAGAAAGAGAGAGTGTGTGTGTGTGTGTTTCTCACACTCCTAGCTGTCCCTGAGAAGACACAATATTTACCTTGCCCTGGAAACTGCCTCCTCAGCCTAAATGCATCGTGGGATTGTTTTTCCTTTGTTCTGCCACTGAGCAGGCAGTTTCTTGACACGCCCTCGACGACCATCTTTCTGATTGGCGGGCCTGCATCTCTGTCTCCCTGTGTGATTGGTGTACCTAAATCTCTTTTGCTGTTATTGTAGTATAGTGCTTGGTTTGCCAGACTTTTGTCCTGATACTGGATGCCCACTGCGTTGGCTCTCAATTCAAACCTGTCTGTCATCCTTGTGTTGTGATGGTCTGGAAGGAATTTCTGAAAGACATTGCAGCCTGTATGTGTGTGTGTGAGTGTGTGTGGGTCACTAGGTGGGTGGATGAACTTGTACACATGAGTGTCTTTACCTGTGTGCGTGTAATCCAGTATTTGTGTGTGTGAAAGAGTGTCCATCATTTTGCAGTCGTAGGGGATTTCCAGTCCTGTACTTGTCAGTGTAGCCACCTACTCTTCTCCACACTCTCTCTCCTTCCCTCTCTCTCTTCTCCTCTCCTTTCCTCTGTTCATCCCACTCTCCTGGCTGTGCTCTCAGGGATGGCAGTGACTGTGGGGCTGGCCTCAGCATTCCAGACATTCCAGCGTCTCTCCCTCCCTCCCGACCCCCGCCCCCCCCCCTCTCCGGCTGGATCCGGCATTCCTGCATGCTGTCCCCTCTCCTCCCTCTCTTTCTCTGTCCTCCCCCACTCTCTCGCCCTCCCCCCTCTTTCCCTGTTCCATTTCCCGCTTTCCTCTGTCCTCGGTCCAACCCCCACCCCTCCTTCCCCACACTGCCCCCGCTTTCGTTGTCCCTCTTCCCATTTCTCTCCCCTCTTGCACTACACACACCCACACACACACACCCACACCCACACATGGTGTATACACACACATACATACACACATGCACACACACACACACACACACGGTGCATAATGATTTTTAGCAGAGCCACTGCGAGGCCTGTTTGGTGGTGTTTATTGAATCTGGGTGTAATGTGTTTGCACTGGGAGCTTGGCAGGAGGGTCAGTGTACGCAGGGGCTGGGGCTGACCGCAGTGGGCTCAGGAGCCAGGGTCCTTAAGGCCATCACACTTGGTCTATCCGCATACTTGGGCTCCATGTGGAAAATGGCTTCTTGGGTGGTTTTCACTCACACTCTCTCTCTCTCTCTCTCTCTCTTTTTCTTTCTCACTCTCTCTCCCTTGCTCTCAGTGTGTGTGTGGGCATGTGTGCATATGCATGTGTTTGTATGTATGTAGAAACGGGTAAAATAAAAATCCAGCCTGTGTGTGTGCCTCATCTGTGTGCATGTGTGTATGTCTGTGTATGGCTGACGTGTATGCAGGGCTGTGAGAGAATGCAGGCCACTGTGTCTCTCGGTGTGTGTGTGTGTGTGTGTGTGTGTGTGTGTGTGTGTGTGCATTTCCCATGGAAGCGCTGTGTTTGTCAAACTGCTGGGTCCTGTGTACATACTCAGCAGGGCGGGGCAAACAAACACATACTGTGTGAGCATGGCTGTGTGTTTAAACAGAGCAGGATGTATGTGTGTGTGCGTGCCTGCGTGCGTGCGTGCGTGTGTGTGTGTGTGTGTGCGCGTGCATGCGTGCGTGCCCACGCGCGTGCGCGCGTGTGTGTTTGTGTGTGTGTGTGTGTGTGTGTGTGTGTGTGTGTGTCTGCAATTTGTTTTCCTCAAAGTTGATTTTCATATTAAACTATATCCATCCACTCTTCAGGAGAAATAAACACATAAACACACACAAACACACACACACAAACACACACAAACACACACACACACACAAACACACACACACACCTCACATAAACACACACAAACCCCCCCCCACACACACACACACACACACACACACACACACACACATGCATACACACCCAAGCTTGGTCATGTGGGTGCTGTAGCACTTCCACTGTTCTGGCTCAGCATAAATAACAGATATCTCAAGACCCTGACAAGACAGGTCTACAAAAACCTTTCATCCTCCAAATGAATGCATTTGCATATATGGATATAATAATCAGTTTTAACCAGATGATCTCTTCTCACAGGATGTTGATCTTAATCAGGATATTCATTATTTTTTAATGTTTTTATAACTATGAAAAATAGCACAGTAGTCTTAATAGTAATAGTAATCATGTTCATAATTCATAGTTGAATTAATCAGTGTCATTGTTTTTTATATAATGTTTTTAATAGTGGTTGTCAAAATTTGTTTATCACTCGTTAACCTCTCTCTCTTATCAGTACGCACAGCAAACACGTCACTGCCAACCGGATGTGCATGTCTGATAGAGATAAAGAGTTGCAGATATGGTGTCTGTTGACATAGTTACAGCAGGCTGGCCCAGACTGTTGATTTAGGCCGTGCAGGTGTGAGGAGTGAGAGTGTTATGGGCATGTGTGTGTGTGTATGTGTGTGTGCGCGCAGTAGATGAGTGAGGCTGAACGTGTGTGCCCACCTGTCTGTCTGTGTGTCTTATGTCTGTAGGGCTTCTGCTGTGTCCCTTGCTGTGTCCGTCCTGTCAGTTGGTTTTGACCTGTCTTAAGTAGGTCAGGCTCATGAAAGAGGGGGGTTGCCATACCAGAGATACCCCAGTTGAATCTGGAACTGCTATGGTCCAAAGATGGTACTGATCTGTCCTGCCTTAGTCCTAGCCCTAGTCCTTTGTGTAATACCCTTAATACCCTAGTCTCCTAGGGTCCTAGTCTTAGTCTTCAATCTAATATTGGAATATTCTAGGGTCCTAGTCTTAGTCTTCAATCTAATATTGGAATATTCTAGGGTCCTAGTCTTAGTCTTCAATCTAATATTGGAATATTCTAAGGTCCTAGTCTTTGATCTAATACCCTACTCTTCTAGGGTCCTAGTCTTTGATCTAATACCCTAGTCTCCTGCTGTCTCCTCTATGCATCTATCTCTAGGCTTGAATGAGTAGTAAGACTCAGTAGTTGGTTGCAGCTGTTTACATGCTCAACAACTTAAAATTCTGTCAAATCATGCATTGTCTGTCTGTCAGTTTTATGGTGTCTTGCACCTTGAGGTCTCATACTTCATACATGTAACAGAATGCTACCGGGGCTGTCAGACAGTTTGACAGTCTTGCCCATCTAAACCGTATGATGGTCCTATCTGTTTGCCTGCCTAGCTGATAGTGCTGTCTTTGTCTATCTGTGAGTGTGATTGATGGTCTGTCTGTCTGTCTTTCTAGTGGTCTGTCCTTTTGTTTGATCTGCTATTTGTCTGACTGATAGCTGTACATGTGTTTTGTGGTGTGTGTGCAGTGGACCTCTCTAGCTGTAGACCTGTCTTTCTAACTGTCTGATAGACCTGTTTTTCTAGCTGTCTGATAGACCTGTCTGATAGACCTGTCTCTCTAACTGTCTGATAGACCTGTCTCTCTAGCTGTCTGATTGACTTGTCTCTTTCTGTCTGCAGATGTTTCTGGTGCAGGTGAATCCAGGGGAGGCTTTCACTATTCCCACAGAGGGAGGTCACATCCAATACATTACAGGTACTACAGGACACACACACATACCGGCATACATACATACACACGCACACACATGAAGAATGAGCCACATACACTTTATTGAAATGATAAGACAATTCTGTTTCCTGGTACTGCTGGAGATGTTGATGCTGATGACAATGATGATGATGATGATGAGGATGACATGACGTTGATGACGATGATGATGATGATGATGATGATGATGCTCTTGTCTAGGTCCTGCTCCTGTGCCTATGCTCTCCCACAATGGCTCCGTGGCTCCCATCTACCTGCCTCCAGGTTACATGCCTTCGGTACTGTTTGTCCCTCGTCTCTTTCCATACCCACACCCCAGTAGTCTATAATGAACTGCACCTTTGCACAGCTGACAAATTAAGCGCCTGTAAGTGCAAGCCACTTACTACACCATCTAATAAATCAGCTTAATTGAGGGTAATTAAACAGCTCTTAATGAAGAACCATGCGTGACCGACCTTGTGTGTAGAAAAAATAAATCACATTATTACAAAGGAGATGAAGATTATTATAATGATGATGATGGTTATTGTTGTTAATATTAATTAGACTTGAAGTAATTAACCCTATCATATCCTGAGTACCACAGTTTAGCTATGACTTTCCCAAATGTTTTGTAGTGCAAGGAGTGTCAAAAACTATTGACTATTCACCCATGACACTATATTATTGAACAATTAGTTTCATAACTTTCATTATTATTAGGATTATTTCATTAATCATCAGTTATTAACTTTAGCCTTCACACTTCCTCACATTAGTCGCTGTGCGTCACTCACTGCTGCCTCTGCTGCCACCTGCAGGTCATGGAGGAGAATGGCATGCGCAAGATGATGCTGCTGCCCCCCACGCTGGAGTTCCACCCTTCCCTGCCTCCTCCTCCCCCACATCTGTCCCACTACCCCCCACACCACCCTGCGCTGTTACCCCACCCGCACATCTTCCCTCCCGAGATGCCCCCCCACTATCTTCACCACATGCACTCGCTGCCAATCTACCCGGAAAAGGGTGAGTGCAGCGTGAATGTGAATGTGTGTTGCTTTGTGTGTGCTTTTTTTGCCTGTCTGAGACAGAAACAGGAAGTAGTAATTTGTTTGTTGTTGTATTTCTGTCCTGTTGCCTAACTCTCTGACCTGCTCTGTTCCTTTTCCTGTGTGTGTGTGTGTGTGTGTGTGTGTGTGTGTGTGTATGTGTGTGTGTGTGTGTTTGATTCTGTGTGTGTGTGTGTGTGTGTGTTTGATTCTGTACATGTGTGTGTTTGATTCTGTTTGTATGTGTGTGTGTGTTTGATTCCCTGTGTGTGTGTTGGATTCTGTGTGTGTGTTGTCTGTGTGTGTGTTTGATTATTTGTGTATGTGTTTGATTCGGTGTGTATGTGTGTGTGCGTTTGATTCGGTTTGTATGTGTGTGTTTGTTTGATTCTCTGTGTGTGTGTGTGTGTGTGTGTGTGTGTGTGTGTGTGTGTGTGTGTGTGTGTGTGTGTGTGTGTGTGTTTGTGTGTGCAGAGCTCATGTGTCCCACCATGGTCATGCCCTCACTGAAGGCTCAGGACCAGCTGCACAGGCGTCTGAAGGAGCGCTCCGGTCCTGTCGCTAACGCTAACGTTAACCCTAACACTAACGGGGTGCACCTCAGCACCCCTCCGCCCCTCCCCAAAGGGCCACCCCTCGCCCTGTACAATGGCCACAGCAAGCCCCTCACGCCCTCCCCACGGCCCTCCCGGCACAACAAACTCTCTGGCCGGACCAGAGCCACACCCCCATCAGATACTGAAAGCACAGGTGAGAGAGGGCTGGAGAGCTGTGTGTGTGTGTGTGTGTGTGTGTGTGTGTGTGTGTGTGTGTGTGTGTGTGTGTGTGTGTGTGTGTGTGCGTGCGTGTGTGTCTGAAATCCACAAAACTGTTATCTGATTAATTTTACATGTGAGCATAGGCTCTATCAGGCT
>NC_045171.1:18974956-18989956 GCF_900700415.2 Clupea harengus | reverse complement strand
CTCACACACTTTTATGCAAACCACACACCCAGTTATACACACATGCTCAGTCGGTATGTAGGTAGAGGCATACACATGTCTATACACTCCAACATGGCCCCAGGAAGTCACTTTACTGTGTCTTTGTGTGGTTGTTATGTGTTCTTCACCTTACCAAAACCATCAGCTACAGTATTAAGATTGTTTGTACCTGAAAATCCTGGTTTCTGTCAACCAAATTTCTGAAGTCTTGAGTGTTGTGTTCTGTTTCTGTGGCTGCGTGTGTCTGGTTGCAGTGGGGGCCCTGGTCGGAGATGTTCCAGGTCTCCACAGCCGCAACACCCCCACAGCCGTGTGGCCCCCCAGTGCTGACCGTCAGTGCTGACCCCACATGTGTCTCTGTCAGCTGGGAGGTCAGTAAGCCCTTCATCCCCCTCCTCACACATGTCTGATCTCCAGTGGTCAGACCCATTTCACTGAGTGCCATGTTTGCAGATTTTCAGATTCAGCCAGTCAGTAAACCAATAAACTGATCAATAACTGGTTCCAACTCACTGATTGATAAGGTGCCAGTTAGTAAAAGCTTGTGTGGTATAGCAGTGATTGATTGTAATTAAAACCTGCTTAGTCTTGGCTTTTGTGGGACTTGATTTGGCATATAGGGAAATACTCAGTTCACCAATTTGGTTCATTGTATGCTAACTAGAGCTATCCCAATATCGCTGCATTGCAATATCATTTTCCACAATACTTATCAATACTGATCATCTTCATCATGATTTAATTATTGAATTTATATGTGTACTCACTGTGGGTTTCTGGAGACTTTTAATATTACTGCAGCACCTAAGCAGCCCCTTTAGATTGGAATAGCCATGAAATTACAGACTTGTGTTTCTTTATTACAAGGGCTAGGGCTCATATTATAGGGTGCTGTAAACCGTTACTTTAAAAGCATACCTCCCTCTGTTCATACATTTTAAGCACAGGATTGTTGTGATACATTTGTGATATTGTGATGTATCGTGTTGCATCATGATGTGTGTCATGCTGCAGTGCATGTGGTGATAGCCAGCTCTAATGCTAACTGCTAACTGCAACCCAATATGTACCTCTGTTCTGCAGGTGCCGCCATGTAATGGGGCGAAGGTCTGTGAGTTTCGGCTGGAATGGGGGTTGCAGGGCGGTCCCCTTCAGGTGGCATACCATGGCCCCTCGACCTCCTGGGAGATGACGGAACTGATCCCTGCCACTGAGTACTGCTGCAGGGTACAGGTAAGAGGACATGCCAAGGGTACCCCCAGCAATGTCAGGTGTACCCCAATACTATCAGAGCCAGGCTCCTTCAGATTCATACTTGTGCAGTAGGAAGCCTAATTTGTATTTGGCTGTCTGTATGGGTGGGCTTAGTCTAGATCCAGAACCAAACGATACAAAATTAAAGCATAGACTTGAGTGTCCTCAAGTGGACCCCATCTCGGTGGCCTCTGAACTTAGTTCCTCTTTCCCACAGGCTGTCAGTGAGGCTGGGGCAGGGCCCTTTGGGGACATCGCTATGGTAACAACTCCCCCTTCAGTCCCGGCAGCGGTGGAGTGTGTAGAGGAAGTTTCAGCAGAGTCTGTGATTGACATCACGACCGGCGCCTCCGCCTCACGGCTTGCTGTGACGTGGAAGGAGCCTTGTTGCCACGGCGCCGAGATCACGGGATACAACATCGACCTGGGAGAACAGCTCCCCCTCTCTGTGGGGAGGACCAGTCACCATGTGCTGGAGAACCTGCAGCCTAATAGCACACTCAGGTAATGGGGCCGCAGGGAACGGACAGATTCCCCCAGGCTTAGGGAGCTCACTGCATCAGATGATCTGTGGTATTTCTTTTTTGAGTCGCCATCTGAGTCTGACTCTTTGTGTGCCAGGCTGAGAGTTCGGGCCCTGAACAGCATCGGAGCCGGACCCTACAGCAACCCTCTGAGGCTCCGCACACCCCCTCTGCCCCCTGCCCCTCCCTCGCTGGAGTGCACCGTATGCAGCCCCCACACTTTGAAGCTGCGTTGGGGAGAGGGGCCCACACGCACCCCAACGCCCAAGGGGACACACTACTGCCTGCACATGCAGACCGGAGGGGACAGGTACTGAAATAATACATGCATACATGCATACATGCATACATGCAATCACACACTCACCTAATCATGTATAAATATGCACATATTTACACACACGCACACACACACATACACACGCAAACACAACAGCTAGTCTCATCTAGATGTGTATACCTCTAGTAGTTTTAGGTTGAACCAAAAGAAGGCACTCTTGAACTATGCATGGTAGAACAATAACAGGTAATTTACAGAGTTGATAAGCATAGGCATTGACTAGTGCTTATGTGTATACAGTATGTGTTTATGTGCGTATGGTTTTATGCATGTGTTTGTGTATGTGCGCGCTTGTGGATAATATTATATCCATTATTGTGCATGTAGCCGCATACATTTTGGATTGTGTGTGTTGCCAGGTTGGTATGTGTGTACAGCGGTTCGAGCCACTCGTTTAAGCTGCAGCGTCTTAGTGAGGCCACAGAGTACAACTTCAGCATCCAGGCAGTGAGCTCGGCCGGACGGGGACCTCTGTCCCCCCGCTACAGCTTCAGCACCACCCGTTCACTTCCGCCTCAGCTGAAAGGTACACACACACACACACACACACACACACACACACACACACACACACACACACACACACAACACACACACACACACACAAACACATCTCAAGCATAAGTAGTATGTATCTTTATGGATCAAAACCATTTATTTTTCTTATTTCTTATAATCATTGTTGGTCTTTTATTCATACTAACATGTAACAGAATCCAGCCTATAAAATCAAATCATATGATTTTAACGATAGTGATGATGAAATCAATGGTCTTTTCATCTCTGTCTCTAACAAGCTCCTAAGATTGAGCTAGTCCAATGGAACATGTACTCCGTCACCTGGGAGACCCTACAGCCAATGAAAGGAGACCCTATATCGTACACACTACAGCTGATGCGAGGGAAGGAGGTGGAGCAGGTAAAGAGAGTCTGCAGCACCACATAGAAACACTACCACAGCTGTGGAAATGTCACGGGTTAAGATGTTGTAGAATGTCCAACATATTTCATGTAGGTTTGGAATTGAGACAAATATTTTTGGATCTGATTTAATGCTATAAAGATGACATGTCACTTTATTTTGTGTCTGTCTTCTAAACCCTGTCACCCCTCTCTCTCTCTCTCTCTCTCTCTCTCTCTCTCTCTCTCTCTCTCCTTCTGTGTCATTCTCTCTCTCTCTCTCTCTCCTCACAGCTCTACCGTGGCGCTGCCACCTCTTACACCTGGCAGGGAGTGCCTGCGGGCGCTGACTGGCGCATGCGGGTGTGTGGCGGGCGGCGCAGGCCAGAGGGCGGTGAGCTGTGGGGGCCGTACAGCCCAGGCACAGCCCTGCCCCCTCCCACGATGCCCACCGGATGCCAAAGCAGTGGCCACTGCCAGTAACAGCACCAGTAGCAGTGGGGGGCAGTGCCACAGGAGATGGCACCTCTCAGACGAGCACTTTGCCCTGCTGGTCCTGGTAGCGTTTGGCGTCGTGGCAATCCTGTTTGCCGTGCTCATTCAGTATCTGTTCTTGAGTAAGGACTGAGAAAGAAAGAAGATGATGATGATGATGATGAAGAAAAAGTGAAACAGAAGAAGGAAGGGAGAGACAGAGAAGAGAAAAAGAAAGAAGGAGCAGGTGTCTCAGCACATTGTCTAACTGGCAACAGTGAAGCTCATTTCATAATCCACTACATTATTATATTGTTATTATTATTATTATTACTATTATTATTATTGGCATCATATGAGACCATATATATTTTACATAAGAAGGTACTTTTTTTATTTTATGCCATGACCAATGCAAACTGTGACGAAAGATGTTAAGACTTAAATCCTTACACATCCGTATGCCCACGAGAGAAGCTTCGGCCAGTGTGTTTATGTGTCTGTGTTAAGCCAGTGGGGGCGTATCTCTGATTTGCTCTACATGATTTGGCTAAAATAATTTCTAGATGTTTCTGTATGTCCATGGTGTTTGCTAAAATGTCAAAACTGGACAAGGCTAGTCGTTCTGTTAGCTCTGACACCCAGATTCCTTTAGTCTCCTTCAATGCTAACATTACACATAAACAATTTTATACTTTGTATTTTTTTAAATACTCAGACACCTGAGATATCCTTCTTTAAAGCCTGGAAAAATGTGGGCTGTTCTACAGGATAGACGTCAGGACCGAGATTCATCTTGTTCTCTTTAAACTGTTATGACAGCAGTTCAAAGGGAGATGGTGCCAAAGCTTTCATAAATATGCTCGATATGCTGTTTTTTGCAAACTCTCCCCCGGAAAGGCGGACGAAGAGTTTCTTACTTTTACAGATGATTTTATGTAGCAGGTATATATTAACATCAGTTAAGCCAAGAGAAACACAAATACGTATTCTCTGATGTTGGGAGAGTTACATTTGTTTGGTTCTGCTATCATACACGTACACATATGCATACATTCTAGTTATGTTTTATGTACATTTAGATAAAGCAGTACTCTCAAGATATATGAAGTATGCATTTGTTATAAATGTATTTCTATTTGGCTCAAACTGAGCGCCATAGTCTTTTCCTGGCTTTAGTCGACCATTGATATGTATGTGTGGTGTTGGGAGTTTTATTGCAAGACAGTAAGCTGCTCAAGTTGAACTTATACATTTTTTTAACCAGGACTAATTTACCTAATGATGTCATAATCCCTTATCAAGTCTGGTAGTGGTAGAGTTCACTGATTGGACAACGCACCCTCTATTTTATCACTGTGAGGGAAAATGTAAATGTATGTAAAGCATAAGAAATAGCAAGCTACCTAATTCAGCTAAATACTAAGGTATTTCAGTCTGCCATACCAATTTAATTCGGAGCTTCGATGCTACTGTTACTCTTTGCCACAATTTCTGGTTTCAGCATGAACCAGAGGGCAGTGGGAATGGTCACAAAAGTAGTGGCTCTGTGACAGTTCAGAGGTCACCGGCAGGGCCAAATCCAAGCTCGGGAAATGGAACATTAATATCTGAGCCTCTTATCTCTGGGATTTGGAAGGAGGCCTGGTGTACGCATTGTAGCACGTACAAAGTTCATATTTTCCCAGGGAGTTTTTTTTAATTTATTTATTTTTTACATGGTGCCTTTTGAACTACTCATGATGTTCCTCCCTCGCTCGCCGGTCATCAAAACAAAAAGCAGAGATATATCTGGCTCTACCATGTCATCATCTCCCATTACCCCCTTAGAAGATCATATTCCAGGATCCCAAATCCGAAGTCATAGTGTCTCCCATGGAATAAACAAGCATGTTTGTTTTTACTAAGTAACACAAACGTCTGGAAAACAGCCACGTATCCTGATGTGGCCTGTTTGAACTGTCCATGAGCACTTCCTCTATTCCTCTATGCTGTCCTGGTGAGCCCTGTGCTCTGTATTATTTTCTTGTACCCTTAGAGGGTGGTAGTGTTCCTGTCAGCCATGTTGTCAGAGTGGGAAACTCTGAACGCTGCACAGTGACCTCAACAATCGGACGTGCCTGAACACCAGTACACCTCTGCTACAAGTACAAAATGGGTTTTAACTGCAAAGCATTTCATGCTGCTAGATTAGCATTAAGCTGGAATGGATGTCGTTACCTAATGTCCTCATTGAATTCACTCTGAGGACTAAAACTGTGGTCTGTAACATTTGCCTCTCATCTGTGGCATATACACTCTGCACTGATGACTGACCTCTGTGCTGCCTTCACTCACTTGCCTTTCAAATGGTTATGGACTGTTTCATTTCAAACTTGCCTTTCTTTTCTTAGGTGTAGCGCTCTCCCTTACGGGAGAGGTTTGTTTGCCCCAGTGGTAACACAAGATGTTGAACTACTTTTAGAGGCTAATAACATCTATTAAACCTGCTGCTTATTAAATATCGTTTAAACCGTTGATTCCCGTGCCGCAGATGGACATCGTGATAGATGATAAACACCCCTGTTCCCACATTCACTGTGAATGACTGTTATAATTCTAATAGAACACTTGAGTTAACAGAGCATGTGGCCGAGCACACTTCCCATGTGCAACAAAAGGTAGTCAAATCTTACAACTGCCATGGCTTGATATCTTGCTAAATGCTTGATTGAGTTGTTGACTAAAATGACACTACTGTTGGCGCCATTTATAATAACATTGTATAGGACTCTGTTGCCTTTTGTTGAACACACACAAAATTATGAACTCTCTGTGTGTCCAATGTAACGACACTGTGGCTTAAGTACAGGCCGATTAGTGTCACCCAGGAACTCTCCATGTAACTATTTTTGGGTTATGTGTCACGCCATTTGTCTGTAACTCATACCTTAATCGTATTACCCACCAAGAAGCTGAGGGAGCCTTTATGAAAACTCGACTCAAACTTACGCTTACTGTTTTTCAAGGACAACAGCCATACCACCTTGCAATCAGTTAGAAATGTATGTCTCATACCCCTCAAAGCTTATTATTAGAAGCGATTATTGCTGCTACTGCTTCTTCTGCTGCTCCTGTTACCTATATGGGTTTAGTGAGAGAAAATTACATTTTAACAGACTTATATAAAATAGTTTTTCCTTTAGTGGTGAATGACTCATAATGTATGCAGGGTTATCACCTTTAAACCCTTTCCCCCATGACTGGATTTTGTTGTCTTATTATATTTTTAGATTAAGCTGCTGGAGTTCTTTTTTGTATGTGTGTGTGCTTGTTTTCATTCAGACTCTAATTGGCTTTGGTATCAAGATGGGAGTTTTCTCAGGCCAATGAGTTCATTAAATCACTTTATAATGATATTCTATGACAAACTCAGTCACCAGTCGTCCGGTGCCATGGTTCACACATGGTTCTGTCTGACCACAGAATCAGACTGCACTTTTGCTCTGAATGAGTTGCGTTCCCTGATCTCGAGTAAAAATTCTCAAACAAATTCCTTTCTGACAGGCATTCCTTGTATGCTTGAACCGTTGCTCACATACAAATGATCATATAATTCTTACTTGTCATCTTTTTCAAGTTATTATTTTATCAAAAGCTCGGCACAAAATAAGGGCTTTTACTGAATCACAGGAATTTCTCCTATGAAAGGGGGAGATAGGCAAAGGTATCTTCACATTTACCCCCTCATCCCATGTGCCAGTATTTTCAGACCACACAAACTAAGTTTTACAACATATTTTCTTTATTTTGATACTGAAATGTATTTTTATTTTAAATACAAATGTAATACATTCCAAAAAAAATATTTATCTACATCATTGGTCATTATTTCTAGTATGGATCTCACTGTTTATGTTATCTGTTTCGTTCTATTGCTAAACACAAGAAAAAGATAAACTGCCATGTATTATTGTCATAACTAAATTGTAACAATCATAGATAATATATTTAATATGGCAAATAAATTATAGTCCTTATATGAATTGCTTTGTCTCTCTTGTGACTTTCTTCATCCAGCCTTCTGACGATGGTCATGCATGTAACCTACCCTCAAATCACACCACAGGATAAAGATATAACTGATGGTGTCACAAACTGACCTTTGACCTTCACATTCCTAAGCTACTCTCTTTCTTTGTCTCTCTGTCTCTCACACACACACAGTATGCTAATGTAAGGGGTCAGATTGGGTTTAGCTGTGGGAATGTTTCTAGTAACTAAGATACAAATTGAAACACTAACACAAAGCAATATTTGCAATATTTGTTTTTAACTCTGATAGCTGATCTCATGTTACATGTTCAATGCAAAGCCAAGTAAACGTAACAACAAAGGACAGTGACAAACATGGAGACAGCTCCCACATGGAGACAGCTAATAGTGTATACACTTTTAGTGTGTGATGTAGACACTAACAAGCAAACTACCCAGTAAAGCCTCGATAGACGTCATAGCGTCTATGGGTTGCCTGCTTTGATCCTTAAGCCTACATTAATGGTAGGTTATCCAATGAAAACATAATTGTTCTACTGAAACTAATGAAGACATGACAGTCTGTAGGAAGATACAAGCCTTAGGTTTATATCTGGATGTACGTTGCTCGCACGTTTACAAACTTTGAAACACTTGGTTACAACCTCGCCTCAATTCAATTCTAACAACTGCGATATTACAACAGGATTGCAATTACTTGACAGCATAACAGAACAAAATCACGTGTTCACCAGGAAGAATCAGCGTTGGTTAACGAAAGCATCGCGAGACTTATCGGCCAACCGCATATTGACTATTGGTCACGTGTTACATAATGGTGGTACTATTTTTTTCCCTCAGTACATTCTTGAAATTGTGATTTCTGAAATATAGCAATGGGACGAGGACGCATACTGTAGAGCATTACTATAAGGTATTTGTTTTTATATCTAAGTACTTTCCAAAATAATGTTGTTAGCGAATATCTTTAGACCAGTTTTCGCTAGGTGTCTTGCTATTTAGCCCGACGTCCAAAATAATTTGGAGTGTAGAGTTAGGCTAATCGAGCAAGCTCAAAGTTAGCCAGTTAGCTACCTATAAACCTACCAACAAGTCCAGAACATAGAAAGCAGCAAGCAAGCTAACCGTTAGTTTGACAGGCAGCACATTTAACTATCGACATTCTTATCACCATACAGTGTTGTTGTCCTCCTTTGCAGTCTAATATTGTCTGGAAACTGATGACGGAAGATATCAACAGCCAGCCACTAGTCTGGTAACGATAATGTTACGTTTGCTCGTTAGCTGATATAAACGCTGATAACTGATTGGTAATGTTGGCTAACTTAATTTAGCTTATAGCAAAATCAGTAGTCCACAGGAAGGCCTCGGTTTTTAATAGTTTATTCAGCTGTTTCCTTTCAACGAGTATATGTGTCTAGTGTCGTTATAGTGGGATGTAGGATATCAACGTTATTCGAACTGTTTGGGTAGACGCTTTAACTTATTGGGGTAGCTTTGCAGCTATTGTTGTGACAGTTGTCTGTGCCTTGCATGTAAACAGGAAGTTGCTGATGAAGTGTCTTGTGACTGAGTGCAGTGCGGCAGCGTTCATCCATCGTTTCATGAAGTAGAAGTAGAAACAGAAACTTTACCTCTCCCAGCCAACCCCTATCCCTTGTGACACGACTAAGCAATTCTACGGTCAGCTGACAGCTTCGAAGCATAGGTGTAAATTCTGTCAACCCAGGGAAACATTCAATGCTGGGCACAACTACCTGTTAACTGACCGTGGTCTACATTATTGTGTCACACTGTCAGTTGAGCAAAAAAACATTTTATTTATTGATAATACGGCTCAACAACAGTTGCACGATTGGGCTTGACAGGAGTGTCATGAGACCTAGACGTTGTTCAGGATTTTGTTACACGTCAGTTACTTGTTGTTCTAGTGTTTTTTCTTTTTATGCATTTTTCCCCCGCAGTAAATCCGAACACTCAGACCAAGGCCCCAGGAGTCAGTGAGTGTTCCGTTTGGCCTTCTGCGCAGCGCTCTCTGTCCCAGAAAGGGGAAATGTCGAATACAGCCATGAAGAAAAAGGTGATTGCTCTCTTTGTGTTTCTGTGTATATGATGTCTATACATTAGTCTAGTCATATGTTCAGGTGGAATGTTTTCTTATTTATTGAAGAGGCTTTGAGGCTATACCAGTATTATCATTTATAAAGCGCCAGAGGGAATATCCATGGGACATTTGGAAGCCACAAATGCAACATTACAGGTATAAAACAGCGCTGTGTTTATATGACCTCAGAATACCAGCAGGTGGCGCTGGTGGTGCTTGTGTAGACCCATACACCTCAGCGGTACCCCATGAAAGGTGGAGTCTGCAATCCTAATCCAACACCAGTGAATTGCTCCTCACTATTCTGTAGCTGTCTGTTTTGTCGGTGCTCCCCAGATAATGTTGGTGTTCGTTCACCGTCCTGAGTCTGTAAATGGAAAGCAAACATATTGGCTCGGCCATTAACAGTCATAAACAATTCAAGCCACCCAACGCGTTGCTTCGGGAGCACTGACAGGAGGGGTGTTATGCTGTTGGCTGTTGAGCGCAAATTTCAACAACCTTTAGCCAGAATGGCACACACTGCCTTTAAAACATTAACACTTTCAGTCGAGTCTGGTCATTTTTTTTTTTGTATATAGTGTCCTGTATAGATTTAAACACTTCCTCACTGTCTAATGTTGTTGTCTTACCAAGAAACTTACACAATCCTATTGCCTTGTCAACCTGCTCTTATATCTGCGAAAGACAAGAGCAAGCTTTTTAATGCGCTTTGTATATCCTCTTTCTCTTTTCATCCTCTACTCAAACACTCACACACACATGCATTCTCTCGCCCTCTCTTTTCTTCCTCTCCTCACACACACACATGCATTCTCTCTCTTTTCTTTCTCTCCTCACACACACACACATGCATTATCTCTCTCTCTTTCTCTTCTTCCTCTCCTCACACACACTCATGCATTCTCTCTCCCTCTTCTAAGGTGCTGCTGATGGGGAAGAGTGGGTCGGGGAAGACCAGCATGAGATCAATCATCTTTGCTAACTACATCGCTAGGGATACACGAAGGCTTGGAGCCACTAGTAAGCAACTCCAACCCCCATAACAACTAAGGTTTACATTTCCAATTTATGAATTAATGTCATTACTCCTATTCCTTACTAGATGTTTCCCACACAAACACACACAAACACACACAAACACACACAAACACACACACACACACACACACACACACACACACACACACCTTAAAACCAGACACCTACTAAATGTTTCCTCTCTGTGAAGGAAATACATCTATGGGCTCTCCCATGGCAGTTAAGTGGGTTGCTGCAAGCACACGAGTGAAAGGCTATGCAGTTTGCTGTCTGCTACAGCTGTTAGCTGACCTAAGTGTAGCATTGTTCCCACTTCATGTCTGGGAAGGCTTCGCTTCGTTGAACGTTTTCAAAGACTCTGGTTGGTTTCTGTTCTGCGTATGTGCATGATATATGTGTGTGTGTGTGCCAAGCCTTACTGCAGGTGGCCAAGAAATGAAAGAGTGGAGTTTTAACGATGTGTGTGTTTGTGTGTTTGTGTGTGTGTGTGTGTGTGTGTGTGTGTGTGTGTGTGTGTGTCTCCTCTCTACAGTCGATGTTGAACACTCCCATGTGCGTTTCCTGGGAAACCTTGTGTTGAACCTATGGGACTGTGGCGGGTAAGCAGGAAGTCACAGAGCTATGACCTCACCACATCACATCAGTCTTAATGGTCGATTTGTCCGTGCAATAATTATACTCTAGTGACCCATGATGTCATCCTGCACAATACTCCACTAATTAATCACTGTGATTGATTCTGATATCATGAATTCTTCCCTTTGTGAGTATATTGTTCCAAGACAATCATAAACTGAAGGTGCGTTGTGTAATTGTTAAGCAAGGTATCCATGGCATAGAATGAACATTAAAAGTCGCAGTGATCAGGAAAGATG
This sequence comes from Clupea harengus, assembly GCF_900700415.2. Classification (NCBI taxonomy): domain Eukaryota; kingdom Metazoa; phylum Chordata; class Actinopteri; order Clupeiformes; family Clupeidae; genus Clupea; species Clupea harengus. Next base: position 18,978,388 of record NC_045171.1, on the reverse strand, counting down.
ATGCTAACAGATGATTACTATATGTATCATTAATACATCAAACTTAATCATATATATTATGCGTGCATGCACATACAACAAAACGTCATGTCTGTGGTAAAGAAAATACAGCTTGATTTTCTAACTGTGTTACCTTAGTGGATACTCTCTCATGAACTTGCTTGGCTCTTCCCCACAGGCAGGACACGTTCATGGAAAACTACTTCACCAGCCAGCGGGACAACATCTTCCGGAACGTGGAGGTGCTGATCTACGTGTTCGATGTGGAGAGCCGCGAGCTGGAGAAGGACATGCACTACTACCAGTCCTGCCTGGAGGCCATCCTGCAGAACTCCCCCGACGCCAAGGTCTTCTGCCTGGTGCACAAGATGGACCTGGTGCAGGAGGACCAGAGAGACTTGGTGAGGAGGGTTGGGGGAAGACCTAGCCATAGCACTGTATCTGTTTGTTTGTTTGTAAAGATGGCCCTGGGGCTCTTTCAACAGTGGCCAGCTGGTAGGGAGTTGTGCAGTGAGTAAACCTCACTTGCCCAATGGCATACGAAACGTGCTAATGGCTTACGAGACGTGCTAATGGCATACGAGACGTGCTAATGGCATACGAGACGTGCTAATGGCATACGAGACGTGCTAATGGCATACGAGACGTGCTAATGGCTTACGAAACGTGCTAATGGCGGAAGCTAGCCCCCATGGGGTTTAGTCTCCTTGCTAGCACACACCCCTGCATGTCCGAGGGTGCGGATCAGTCCAGTACGGGACTCGCAGGTTCCAATTTGTGTGCTTGTTTGCTGTTTGTTATTTTAGAAGCAGTTTGACGGTTTCTCACTTCATATGTTTTACCTGCAATTTCATCTGTAGGTTTCTTCTCATCTACTCCTACATGTATAGCTCATTTTCTGCTCCATTTCATTCCCATGGTTCCCATCAGAGGTTCTTTCTGTTTAGCCTCCACCCCTTTTTATTTTAAAGATTCAGTGTAAAGTTTTGAATCCACATTTGGTGCAGCACCTCAGTCCCTCCTGCTTTCACTCTCACTGTCAGATCTTTAAAGAGCGCGAGGAGGATCTGAAGAGGCTGTCTCGTCCCCTGGCCTGCACCTGCTTCCGGACCTCAATCTGGGACGAGACCCTTTACAAGGTGAGTCCATCCATTTTAAGGTTGTTAAGTGGGTATACGCAGGAAGGCTATGTTCCTTTCTCCTTTTTCAAAGAAGTTTACCCAGCAGTAGGCATTTATCTAAATACAAAATATTTTCTAGCCTACTGCTTTGTATATCTTCTGTATAAAGTGAAATTGTTTTCACATTCAAACAAATTAGGCCTACAGAATACTTAGTTACTGTCCTATATAACAAAAATATAACATAAAAACAGCTGGCTCTGTTGTCTTATACGATCAAACATAGTTATCCATACCACAAGGTAATATTTAGAAATTCATATGTTGGTCTATCTTTGGTCAATACATATAAAACCTATTGAAAGAGCTATAGATTGTATTTGGGTAATATAACACTGCAGGAAGTGGTAGTAAGTAGGCTACTAGAATTAAGCTAAGTAGCAGATCTGTATTAAAGCTATTTGTTCCGTCACTGATGTGATGTCTGCACAATTGTGTCAAAATGCGTGCTAAATATGGTCAAACATGTAACTATACCTGGCTAGCATTACAAGACCCAATGGATTGTGTACATGGAGTATGTATTGCCAGTATCTGTAAGTTAACCTTTCATTCACTGAGATCTGTAGCGGTCGTGGTGGAAAGATTTGTTTACATTAACTGTTTTTGGCAAGAACCCTAAGGAGTGTGTGGGCTGTGTTATAATATTACAACTGCATATCCCAGTGAAATGGGTTTGAATTCGTTTAAATTCATTATGCTGACATGCATATTGTTCAATTACATGGTTTAAAAAAAATCGATAATTACATTTTTCTGCATCGATTCAACAATGCATTGATGTTAGCATCGCAATGCATTGATGCAAGGATTATTTTCCCCAGCCTTACTATAAGCTGCAGGTACTACTGGAAATGTATGCAGTACAATAAAGAAGCGCATCATCTTTTAAGCACTGTTGCACTGTAAAGGGCATCTTATAAAGGTCTGGAATACAGTAGATGGTTGCCCTGGAGTATTTTCTCTGGGTCCTTAGGGGAAGAGAGAGGATGGTTGTTTTTTTGTTGTTGTTTTCTTCTCCGTTGTTTGAGATTAGATTACGTCACTCATTGATATAGTGCACACACCACTGCTGATGGAAAACAGATCAAATGCCTCAGATTCCTACTGTGGCAGGGAAGGACCTGAGATAGTTTAGGGTCACCGACTAGATTGGTACACAACAGCTTTTTTGCTACGGAATGGCTTTTGGGAGAGGCTGAGTAATGGTCAGTCTTACTTTTCGGCACCTATTCAGCAGATTATAGAGTGTCAGCAGTGGTTCAGATAACTATTGACTGAATTGATTCTCAGTGATTTTAAGTTGTAACGCTTGACTGCACTCACTTAGGTGGAGGTGGGGTCGGGGGGTCAGTAAGGATGCTTTGCCTCAGTCCATCGCTGGTTTAAAGTTGTTGACTTGGTGTCTGTATACCTCACTGTCTCTGTCCTGACAGTAGTATTTCTAGCACTATTGATGCGTTTTGTTTAGTGAAAATGAAATGGTTGTGTGTGTCTGTGTGTGTGTATGTATAAGAGAGAAGTGTGTGTGTGTGTGTGTGTGTTTATCTGTGTTTGCATGCATGCATACCATTCTCTGTGTGTCCTCTGGCTCCAGGCCTGGTCCAGCATCGTCTACCAGCTCATCCCCAACGTCCAGCAGCTGGAGTCCAACCTACGCAACTTTGCCCAGATCATTGAGGCCGACGAGGTCCTTCTGTTCGAGAGGGCCACCTTTCTGGTGAGTAACTGGCCTCTGTCAGACCTTATCCTCAGCTAAGTACCATATCTCAGACACCATGTGCAGAGGTGTTATTTCTAGGTATGGCAGCGAGAAGGAAGAAAGGAGACGGAGAGTAGTGGAGAAATCCTTCCATTTATCACGTCAGCCATTTTGGATTTGGAGAGTGGCTCACTCTCGGGTGGTTGATGTATGCGTCGAGTTGCTTTAAGGGCATTTTTTTTTTTTTATTATTTTTTTTTTTTTTTTAACCACCACAGCCCAAGTCTCTCTGTGTGTGAAACATGGCTGCATTTCAGCCCTCTGTTGAGCTGTCAGGCCATGACATGCCATGACACTAGTCTGTGTACCGACTGACCTTTGTGTGTGTGTGTGTGGGGGGGGGGGGGGGGGGGAGTGTTTTTGGGGTTGTCTACCTGCTACAGAGTCCCAAAGTGCTTCCTGGCGTTGCGGATTTTGATGAGGATGTGGAGTCGAAGAAAGGGAAGAGAGGAAATCGAGGGAGAAAAGGAAGGAGAGGAAAGAGAGTGG